>NC_089822.1:240351864-240651864 GCF_035046505.1 Tiliqua scincoides | reverse complement strand
GACAGCAAAAGAGCAAGTACAATACCAGATGACAGATTTGTGCATTACTTTTAATGAGTGTCATACAACCCTCTCAGTAACAGAAAGCATATGTCTGACTGACAGCCTAAGAACACTGAACGGAGATTCTGCCATTCATTTATCAGACCCTATCCTGTTACTTAAGCATTAAATACTGTTCAATAGTGCATTTAAAATAAATCACAATATTTCTCTAGGACTAGATGCCTAATTTAGGGGAAAAATTTTTTTAGAAAAGATTGTTTTGGTCTAACAAACTAGCCGTTGCCTTAGTACCATTTTGCTAACATAAGCTACTTAATTTTCTTTTCCTGGCAATTAAATACAAAAATTAAATGCAAATACAAAACAAACATGCTTATACAGTATTATGGAAGACAGATTGTCCCTATAACTAAGAAAATAAAAATTAAGAGCATGCTTGTTGGCGATTCAAAACAAAATTTATTTAATTTAAAATGTCTTTGAACACAGAATATATCCAGGGCAGCCTACAATAACCAAGTCCAACAATAGTATGATCCTAAATGAACACACACATGATTCTTTGGATTTTTGGAGAGGCAAACAAACAGGCGACAGGAGAATTCAGAGGACTTCAAACGTTTACTCGTTTGCAAACGGAACCCCCTCACACACACGTGGAGGACCCCGAAGGATTACAAGGATCCAGGTTTTATAGGGTCTTTTAGATAGGGGAGGGGGAACAGGAGCACACAAAGAGAGCAAATCCATGGGAAGGATGGGAAGGATAACAGAACAACAGGCCCACAAATAACATTTGGCATTGTTATCAGATCAACATCTTGGAGGGCAATTCGATACGCATTGGCAATTTGTTTACAGAGATATCCATTACAAAGGATCTGGTACTCTATGCATCCCTTTTATTTGTTTATGGCTCTTATTTATGGCTGTGAACCCATACCACAGCTAGCTTGTTCTCTAAGAGGGATTTTAGATGCTGGCTTTTGGTCAGAGAAGAGCCTTGTGGGTACTTCATATTGTGAACTGGGCATCTTGGGATATTTCTATATTGTGAGCTGGGCATATTGATATCAAGTAAAAGGCAACAATGAAAACAGACAAACAATAAAGAGTGAAACAGCAGAAAAAGAATGTGAATTCAAAGCCTTTCCATGCCCGAATCTTTGCCAGTTGCTGAAAGGACAAAGCAGGAGTCAGCTGAGCCATCTTAGGAAAAGAGAGATTCAGATAAGGGTGCCACAACCAAGAATGCCCTGTCTCTCATTGTCCACATGCTCAGTGCAGAAGGCAGGGGCACCTGGAGGAAGGCCTCCAACCTGAACGTCTAGCAGATGCTGCTCTAGGCGACACTTCAGCTCTTATCTGTCATTGAATTATTTTTTAAAAAATGGTCACCTCTTTTGCCACAACCCTGGTTTTATTGTTGTGTCCATGTTGGTGCCTACCTGCCTCTCTGACAAGGAAAGTAACTTCTGTGCCTGACGTGCATGCTAAATGCATTAAATCTGAAGCACTTGGGGAAGCACAGCTATCTGCAGGAGCCATGCTTGCACTCTGTTGAGGCAGCTTAAATGAGCGGGGGAGGTGGGAGCAGGCTTTCTTGCCCATCTCTGAAGGAACCTATGACCCTTGGACGAAGGATGGGCAGTCTGATTTTTTTTCTTTAGATAAGGTATGAAAGGAGGAGGAACCCAAGGGGGTTCCAGCTTTAGGATTGGCTGGAGGGGAGACGGGAAAAAAGAAAGCAGGGACGTTGGGGGAGAAGCAGTTCATAGCAATCATGCTTTCCAACCTTATGGCTCCTGTGGGCTCCATCGTTACTTGGGAGGAGGAAGCCTCATTGAATGACAAGTACAAATGAGATTACTTCTGAGAAGATCTGCAAAGGACTTGGTCATACTGGTAAGCTTCCCAGCTGCTGCACGTGACACTCCTTCCTCCTACTGCTTCTGTCCCTGCTCTTTCACAGTCTGTCAATCCTCCTCCTGCACTGTTTACAGATGGGATGGGGACAGCAGGAGAGTGTTTAAAGAGAACTCTCTCTCTCTCTCACACACACACACACACACACACACACACACACACACACACCCAGCAGTTTTTTTTTACATGGAGGCACAGCTGGCTTTTTAAACACTTGTGACTCAAGTGTTTTTGAGCTGCCAAAATGTTCTGGGCGACTTGGAAATTCTGCTGGTTAGGACTTGTTTTTGAGTTGAATTGTAGGGTTTAAGACTTGTGACTCGACTCAAGCCACGCTGGACTCACCCATCCCTGTGTGTTGACCACCCTGTCCGCAAGTCCTTCTTAAGTTCAGAAGAATTGCATGAGGAACAGTTCAGCACCACACCATTCCAATGTCAACTTTATGACTTGGGTTTGTTATGATACAAATCACTGCTAGATTTGATGGTGTTTTGATGGTACTTGCAAATCTATCCTTGACTCCCATACCTCCTGACTCCCTTTTGTAGGACAAGGTGACCTGCAGAGGAAGCATGCAATCCGACAAACCAGAGAACACGGCACCACCATTGGGATCTCCCTGGAATAAGCCACATATCCCAGGACAAGCAACCCATCAAACCAGAAGGACAAATTGAAGAACTGCTGTAAAAAAGGATAGGTGGACCTTGTGCCATTGGCAGCTGGTGCACTGGTAGACCATGCTGTGCAATAGATAGAGACCTATGCTACAAGGGGCAGGAGGTCTGGTCTAGAGGGTAGAGCCTCCGTCTGCCTGAAGATGACATCCACAAGGTCGCCAGTTCGAGGCCACCGGCACCGTGTGACCTTGAAGCAGCTGACAAGCTGAAGCCGAGCTATTCCATCTGCTCTGAGCGTGGGAGGATGGAGGCCAGAATGTGAAGCCAGATTGGAATGAAACACCTGAATGTAGTGGTTCTTGAAAGAAAGAACCTTCTTTCAATTGTAAAAATCCCTATTTAATAAGGGATTTAAATAAAGCCTGCCTATGTAAACTGCCTTGAATAAAGTCTTGAATAAAGACCAAGAAAGGCGGTATATAAATACCTGTTGTTGTTGTTGTTGTTGTTGTTGTTGTTACAAGTTGTGCTAAAGGTTGTGAGCCATTGCTGCCTCGCTTTCTAATCACTTCTTCCATGTACCTTACTTTTATTTCACAACAGTGATATATTGGCTTTCTTGTCCCAGAGGCCATTCTTGTACACAAACATAAAATAAAGCTGGAAGGTGTATAGCATGGAAAATTGCAGTTATTTGATTGATTGATTGCCTGCTTTATCACCCTCATGGCATTCAAAGTGGCTTCCAAAAATGATAAAAATATATGCGTTAAAATTTAAAAAAAACAAAACATAAATATTAAAAAAACTGCTGTAATCCAATGAGCAACTTAAAAATCTCATCAAAAGCCAAGAGTGACAAAAAACAGATAAAACCAGCAGAGACAATAAAAAATGCACCATAAAAGTAAACAGCATAAAAACCCTAAGTATCTATATTAAAAAAAACTCCAAACGCTAGAGTAAAAAGACATTTTAAGGCCGTGGTGGAAAGCCTCTAAAGAGGAAGCAGATTGTAGTCTAAGAGGGAGGGAATTCCAACGAGTTGGTGCCACCATGGAGAAGGCCCTACTCCTTTCCACTGCCCCTCCCACCTCCGTGGGCAGTGGCACCCGTAAAAGGGCCCTCTCCGATGATCAGAGAGGACAAGCCAGATTGTATGGTTCGAATGTATGCTGTGTTCACTGCAATTACTTATGTAACATACAGCATCCCTTGTTTCATGAACTTAAGCATCAATGACTTATCACTGATCTGTTTTGATTGTTTATTGACAAACACACCTTTATTATGACCAGGTCCATATCAAGTTCACAGCTTCAGTTGCAAGCACAGGTCTGGCTGAAAAACATATCAACTGAAAAACACATCAACTACCCCCTATTAAAGCTGACCTTCCATTTGTCTTCCTGATTTTCCATGTGTTCCTCCTCTTCACCTCTTCAATTAGTCATAATGGAAAAAAAATTCAGAACCACTAAATGAATGCCCTCTTGGCCATTTGCTGTTTTCCTTTCCCCAGTTAAAAATTTTACAAGCACAGACGCAGGCAAACTCTTAAAGATACAACAGCAAGAAATAAGCATGATGCTCTTTTTCATCTCTACACTTCACACTTCAATCCCCATTAGCGCAGATATGAAATCCTCTATCATGAGGTACCGACACCATTACTGCTATCTACTCACAATCCAAGCAGATAGGAACAAATCTATCCACAAGTTAGTTTTAATTAGAATCTGAAAAGGTTTAGATCTAAGCACAAAAGGTCAGAGGAGTCAAAGTTTTGACAGTTGGCTGAAGGTTGAGATGGTGAGTGTACCACCCGTGGAATGCACACAGCCAACCATGACTGCTTTTCTTCTAAAAGCATGGAGCACACATTCTCTAAGCTAAGAAGTGATCGAGGTGTACAATTTAGCTGCACAGTTCAGTGCTTAATCCAAAAGAAGTTGTCTGAGTTTTCAGACCTTGTTACAACAAGGCCAGCTACATAGGACACTTTCTTTTAATGAATCTGACTTTGGCTCCATTTAGGTCAGTGCAGTGACTCTCCAGGGTTTCAGATAGGAATTCTTCTCCTCCCTAGTTGGAGTCATTGAGGACCAAACCTGGGACCTTTTGCATGCAAGGCAGATGCTCCACCACAAACCTATATACCCTACAATGAAAAACATTGGCCACTGAAACCTATGTATTCACATGAAACTTTAAATGAATTCTTGGCAGCTAACAGACAAGATTAAACAAAAAAAATTTTAAAAAAATGAAATCAACCCACTGTATGGCTAAGTAAACAGCTATGTAAACTGGATTATTTTAATGATTTTGATTATCCAGCAATAGTTCATACATATCCTCTCAGAGTCGACAATCAAAATTAGTAAAATTAACCAATGATGTACTCTGGTGGGCATTCCAGAGAGGAAATTTCATATAATTGAGGCCACTGCAGAAAAGGCCCTGCAAGAGACTCCCACTGAAACCAGTGTGGCTCAAATCATGACAAGCAGCTGAAATTTAGTTGTTCCCCTCTTACTAGGAAAAGCATAATGAGATCTGAATACAAATAAATGCAAATCAAATAAAGATTTGATTACTTAAAGGTTGTGTTATGTTGTACTAAAAGGGTTGAAACCCAAACTGGCACTTCTTGAGAATATACCGTACCTATGTTACCAAACTCAGCCTATCTGTCACCTTGCGGCAGAATTAAAAGTTAATTAAATTAACGTTTAAAGTTAAATTAAAAGTTTGGGGGAGGAAAGTTACAGAAATCATGACTGTGAATACAAAGATATTCACAGGATGGCCCTGTTATGTTCTCATAACCAATTGACAGGAACATTTTATACAGATTAGCTACAAGACACATTGCAGATGCCTCAGTGCACCACAAGAGGGTGCTTTTCCAAAGCTTAATACTGCAAAGGCATTTTCACCGCAGCTTCTAACTACTGTGACCAGAGAGTACAATGACATTATTGAGCTGAATAATTTGCACATAAGTATACTTAGCAGATCCACTCTAAAACTTTTTGAAGGACATTTGCTTCCTCTTCTACTCCAAATGTTGGCAAAAAGCATAACTTCTTGCAAGCAGAGCACCTGCCACTATAAACAAAACATAAAATGTGCAGTCAATTTCTTGTTGTACAATCTTACAGACCAAACTACCTTTGAATTCCTTATGTCAAAGAGTACTCTGATAATCTCATCAACTTCCCAAAGCTAGTGTACAGTACCTTAAGCAGGGTGCTATTATGTTACCTCCTAATTGCCAGCCTTTCTGGAAAAAGCTTTTAAAACAGGTTTAAATAAGACAAAGGTAGCAAGAATGTGTGTTTGCTAGTGTTCTAAAGAATTCTGCTTAGCAAAAATTCAAATGTCCAAGGTCTTCCAAAGATTAAATTACAGTGGGAGGAGGACACATCACTTTGACACAGTGATTCCCAAACTTTTACGACTGGCAGCTCCCTTGACCTACTGGGCCATTGGCCATCCCTATTACAGCTACAATCCTATAAATTGCATGGGGAGGCAGGGTTCTCATGAGGATTCCGCTACTTCCCAGTCAGTTTCTGCAGTTCCCCAGGAGCCATTACTCACAGTTTGGGAAAGACTGCTTTAACACATAGCTTCTGTTATTCAATGCAAGTCCACATAGCTTCTGTTCACAGAAAATTAAAAAAGATATATGATTTAGATCAAGCTGGTGGGGTGGAGAGAGACGTATTACTTTAAGGCCCTACCCAAGTTTTTCTCCTCCAATTCAAGCACAGTTCCCCAATGCCAATGGAGCTCAGTAATACTGCTCTGTAACCAGTGGTGTCCCATCCTTTTGAATCCTGGGTCACTTGTCACATCCAAAAACATTGACAGTAACTCTCTGGCGCAAACTACAGTGTAGCCCAGGGATGTCAAACTCATTTCACATGGAGGGCCAAAGGTAGCATTCATGGTAGCATTCTAAGGGCAGAAGTGACATCATTAAGAAGAAATGGACATCATTAAGCAGATGGCCAGAAATAAGCACTCTGTTCTCACAAATAAACCACGAGCTACAAATGACAGAAGAGAAATTGTGCAAATCTTGTTCATATTTTCAAGATATGAGAGAGCTCAATTATCAAGCTGGGAGAGCCCAATTATAACAAGGGCCTGAGAAATTGCTTCTGGGGCCACATTTGGCCCGCAGGCCTTATGTCTGACACACTTGCTGCAGCCTGTGGCGTTTGGCCTGTAATCTAGAGAGCAGTTAGCAACAGAGCACAAGGCACAAGGACAGGCCTAGATCTATACTGAGCCAAGCTCTCCTACTTAACTCCACAAACCTATGATGGGTCCACTAGCAAAAGCAATAGCAAACCATATAACATCATTAGGAACAATGATCTCATTATGAAACTATAAAGGGGGGTGGAACAACTGGATCCAAAGGCTACTCAATACCGAAGGTAGGACTATGAACTTTTCTAGTGGGCTTGAAAGCAACAGCTCATGGCTTCCCCCATCATTGGCGTCACTCAGAAGATATCCAAGCTGAAAAAAGACACTTTACACTGTATTAAAATGTTCATTTCAAGCCATTTGTTAGAAGCTTTCCATTTCCTTTTAGCTTACCCCAGTGTTTTATAAACTGGGGCGTCGCGATGCCCCAGGCTGAGAGCCCTGGCCATTTTCCCCTTAAGGGGTGGGGGGCAGCGGGTGGGCAATGACACGATCCCCAGGATCACGTAGCTAAGGGGGTTGCAGGGATGGGGATGTACCCACTAGTCCCTGCAGCAGCCTGTTGGGGTTAAAAAGTGAAAGCGCAGCTATCGTGCCCCAATATCTGAGGAGACCCATTGGTGGCTGACGGGCTTACGGAGGGATAAAGGAAAATAGTTTCCTTTCCTTTCCTGAGTCTCTTGAGCTGCCCTCCCATGCTGGATACAACATGCACCTTTTTGGTGCGGCTTCATCAGCAGGGGGTGGGAGATAAGATTGGGCTGTAAATCTTTATTCACCATTTGACTTAAAGCCAACTATATTTTCAGGGGCTTGGGCTGATATATCCTATAAAAACAAAATGCCAGAAAAAGAGATTACATTTTTTTCCACTTTTCAAAAAAGCACAAATACTTCAACACATAATAAGATATTGATGAGAATATGTACAGCTTCATGAGTATTCAAAATAACCCTTAGGAAATTAAACTTACAGATGTAAAGCTGGTTCATCTCATCTATAAAAAATATCCCATAAAAAGCCCACCATGTTTTTGGACAAAGTTGAGTTCCGAGGCTGGCTTTTTCAAGCCCTTTTATTTCACCCTGCATTACTTTTTCATAAATTCCTATCACGTCATTTCCATCTTCTCCCCTTTTCTCGCCAACTTAATTTACCACAAACTGCACTGGTGGTCAGGCCACAGACTTGAGCTTTATAACAGTGCTGGCAACCTTTGTCTTGCTGGGCTCCTCATAAAAATCACTGAGGCAGAGTTAAGCACTCTAATAAGCTAGCAGCTTGGTCACCTATAAAACACTCGGCAGAGGGGATTTATCAGGAATGTTCTGAACATGCGGCTCCTGAGATACCTGTCAATTCTCAGCTGTTGGCCATGAAAGTAAATTCCTCATTCGGTCTTGGAAGTAGGTAGAACTTCCAGTGACCACTGCTGCAGCATGTAGGTCGTCAGTGGAAACAGTCTGGGGGTGGTTTGGGGCAGGGAGGGAGGGAGAGGATCTCAGTGGCAGCCACATGGGGGTGGGAGAGATCCTAGTAGCAGCCATGCACGTTGGGATCCTATCACCCCTTCTTGGCCTGGACCCATCCCCAAGAAACTTATACCAGCCAAATAACTGCTATAGATCCAAGTAGACTCATAGATAGGCAAGTAATTTTTTTTTTGTCATCTGGTCAACTCCCCCCCCCCAAATCCAGAGTGTGCTTTTTCAGCAGCGCTGTGTGCTATGGACTGAAAGGAGATAGAATTAGGCCAACAGTTGAAGAACATGAACATAAGAAATGCACATTCTTCCTCATCTCCATCCTATCCTAGTGTCGCTGTCCCTCTGTTGTCTTCTTGTCACAATATTTACACTGTAAGTCCCTCAGATCAGGGACACTAAGTGTCATATGTGAATATGTAGCAATATACAACAGAGCCTGAGTCTTTACACTTGCCAATATGTGCTCGAGCACTGAAAAGCAGTTCCTGGATTGATTTATTTATTTATTTATACCCCATTTGGCCACTCCGCTTAAGGGCCCTCAAGGCAGCGATGAGCACTCTTGCTGCTTAGTATCTATGCCTGTTTCCACAATGCACCTGTTACAAGAGCACTTTCCATGGGTGCAAACTGCTTGGCATTCTACAGTTTGTAGTAGCCTAGTTTTCACAGTGGGTAAGGTGGTTGATTTTATGAGCTTCTTTCACTTTGTTGCTTCTGTGTTCCCTTCACTTTACTATCCTCAGGAGTGCCCTGGGCACATTTGTGTGTCACTGAGTCAGTTTGTGTCCCTGGTTAACAACAGGTTTGTTCTAGTTTTTTAAAACTAGAATGCCATTTTGAGGTGGTGATGGAGAGTAGGAGGCAAGAATCTCCCCCCCCCCCAATAAATTGCTAGCAAGTCTGATGGCTAAAGTTGGCTCTAACTCCACATATGCTCTTAACTCTGGTGTTGGCAACTGGGACAGGCTGTGTTTTGTCCATTATGGCACCATGCGGAAAGATTAGCGTGAGCCTAATCTGTAGATTCTGGCCCCTGGTGGGCCAAACCCAAGAGCTGAACTTGAAAAAAAACACAGTTTCAGTTAGAATGCTCATAGATCACATCATACCAGCAGGACTGCTTCTTATATGCATATTCTCTGCTTCAGTGACAGTGTGATTGGTAGAGAAAAGAGACACAGCTTCCGAGCTTTACACCAGTGGTTTCAACCTTTTTTGTGCCACAACCCAATGAAGGAAGGAAGTATGAGACTGGGAACCCAATGCCAATCCAGCCCACCTCCCGGGACCCAATCCACTCAGTTTTGATAAGGCAGTACCCATTATTGGATTGAACCCAAGCTCTTTTTCACAGGCTCTGAAAGGTTGCCACAACTCCCCAAATGAGGCTTCACGACCCCATTAGAGTCACAACTAACAGATTGAAGAACAATGTTTTACACAAACAAACAAAACAAAATCAAAAGAATTTGCTGATAAGTTTTGTTGTCTATAACATTTACCAAGACTGCACATTGAAAAATTTCAGGTCAACATCTGTGCACCAGAATGGTTGCTGCTCATTCACAAATATGCAGGATGATCTCAAATCCAGGAAATGTCAAATTAGCACCATGAGTCATTTCAGCTTCAATATTCACTTTAATCCAATTTATCATGTGAAAGCTCGATATTCCCCTCTTAAAAATAATTTTCATTACAGTGTTAAAGTAGATGATAGGAATATCTGTAAAAACTCTCTGGGAACAAAGCCCATGGCAGTATAAAAACATATTCAATTCTTTACTCTCCAAGCTAATGAAAGTTTGCATTTCTGTCTATCACAGCTTGAACCCCTGGTGGTGGGATGATAGGAACAGAGGAATTGTGCCCATCAAACTACTGGGGGATAATAAGGACTTTTTTTTGGAAAAAAAAAAGAGCCTTGCATTGATACTAGCTGCAGAGGGAGCTACAGGCTTACATTTTGCAAACACTGCTTCACTCTACTAGAGGGTAAAAACCAGCAACAGTCATAGCCGCCACCCTCTTACAGAAAAGTTCCTCATATTTGGCCTGGGAAAAACGTGCAATTTCTTTTGTGAAGAGACATTGCATTAAAATGTACACTTCCTTTCCTCTGACATGGCTTTGACCCAAACCCTCCCTCCAACACAATTTTCAGGAGAGAAATCACAGTTCTGAAATTTTAGGTTTTGTTATACAAGTTGAGTATCCCATATCTGGAACGCTTAGGAACGGAAGTGTTCCAGATTCCAGGTTTTTCCAGATTTCGGAATACTGAATGCAAACAATGAATCTACTGTTGGCACTTGTGCTATCCGGTGTGGATGAGAGAGACCCCCACTTCTTCTTCCCTCCTTCTGCTGTGAAAATTACACACTTTCTGATTCCTGTTCTTAGACTAGCTATGAATCCATAAAAGGGCCTGTCTTCCTATCCCATAATTGCTTAGATTAGTCAAGATCCTTTGGGGTCAGATTCCATTAAAACCTTTAGGAAGTTCAAGTATGCAATGTCATCATATTGGCTAGAGCAGGAGGGCAGGGCATATTGGGTAGGAGGTCTGGTCGAGAGGGTAGAGCCTCCGTTAGCCTGAAGATAACATCAGAAGGTCGCCAGTTCGAGGACACCAGCAGTTCCCTGAACGGCTGAGGATGGCGAGACCTTAAGCAGCTGACAAGCCCAGATGAGTGATTCCACCTGCTCTTGGTGTGAGCAAGAAGCTTCTTGGCTGCCCTCCATGTGAGAGATGGAGCTGCTTGTCAGCCTGTGTGGGAGAACTGGAGGTCAGAAGTAAAACCAAACCAGGAAGATCCATCTGAAATGTTGTTGGTTCTTAAAAGAGAGAACCTCTATGATTGTAAAAATCCCCTTGAGAGATTTAGAAACGCCTGCCTATGTAAACCGCCTTGAATAAAGTCAGAGGAGTAATCCGATGACCAGAAAGGCGGTATATAAATACCTAGTTGTTGTTATTATTATTACTATTATTATTATTATTATTAGAGAATTGGGAGGATTTTTATATACGGTGGTGCCTCGCAAGACGAAATTAATTCGTTCCGTGAGTCGTTTCGTTTTGCGAAATTTTCATCTTGCGAAGTGTGATTTAAAACAAACCAAAAAAAAAAAAGGGAAAAAAATTTGTCTTGCGAAGCACGGCCATAGAAAAATTCGCCTTGCGAGTCACCAAAAAAATCGCAAAACGCTTTCGTCTTGCGAGTTTTTCGTTGCGCGAGGCATTCGTCTTGCGAGGCACCACTGTATGATGCTATTTATGTCCAATTGGTGCTTAGGCCAAGGAAGGAAAACAAATGATGGGTATTTGTGAGGTGAATGCGCATTCTGAACTATGTGGCAAGACTGTAATATGGAAGCAACAAACTTGATAGAAGCAAACTGAAGGTGGTAGACCTTGGTTCATACTCGTAGATCCACTCACAGCAGCAAGCTCACCAGGCAGCCTCTTCTATTCTGCTCCCATCCCCAACTCTCAATTTTCAACTGAAGTTGGAACAACCTACTTCAACAACCTGCTGTGGGGACTTAAGAAGGGCTGTGAAGCGCTTGCACAACTGAGCGTGCAATCCTAAGACCGTGCTGAACCTACACAGGCCCCCGGTGCCGGTTCCCAAGTGTTGCAATGTGCCGTAAAGAATATTTGTGCCTACTCTGTAGCAGGCCACGCTGGCACAGGGAAACGCACCAGCCTGCCAGATCTGATTCCTTCACCAGCCAAGGCAGATAGGTTTGCAATGGGAAGCACAGGGAGTGGAAGAGGGTGGCAGAAGGGTGTTCTGGGAGGTGGGGAGGGGGCATTTCTGGGCAGAGGAGGATAGAACAAGAGGTGGATTGGGCCAGGACAGGTGGGATAGGCAGTGGCAGTGCACACCATATCCTAACCCCTAGCCTGGGCATCCCTGTATGGGTTGCTTGGATTAGTCACACAGGGTAGGCTGTGGTCTTATCCCATGAAAATACCCCATGAAAAGGGAAAAATATCCCTTTACCGAGGTGATGTCCAGCCTGCTCTTAACCCGGGTAGGATACAGTGCAGCCCATGCAGCCTGACTGTTCTGGCTCAGGTTAAGAATGGGCTGCAAGATGTTCAGAACTGGAAGGACTCATGATAGCACCATTCAGGGGATGTTCATCTGTGAGAAACTAAGCCTGTTTACATGGTTTTTTCTCATCTGTTAATCCACCTGTTAATAAAACATCACTGTCCTGGATCAGTGGTTGTCACTAGAAGTCTCCCCCACTTTGCATGACGTGGACCAAGGCAAAAGTAGGCAATGAAGATGAATCTGCCTTCATCTTAACACTACTCTCTGCATGATCCCTAAGCACATCTTCGCCTCTCACCAACAACAGTAACTGGCCAAGAGAGGGGGAGGAACCGAGCCGGTCTGTTTTATTCCAAAAACATCCACTTCTGTCCTGAAGCAAGAGCACAGGCACTATGCAGGTCCTAGGAGTGGTCACACCTGAAATACTTTACTCCCAATTCTTCACAAGTCAGCAGATAAATTTTCCCATTTCCTTCCCTTCTTTGGGGCTGAGAAGGCAAGTTGAGCACACAGGAAGGGCGCTATTTCAACATGCATTCCAAGTTTTCCATCCAACTGGCACAAGGCGCGCAAGGGTGTGTTCGTGGGTGGATTCCCAGGCTGACAAGAGTGCAAATACGGTTGCCGTCTTTCACAATGGTCCAAGGAAGGTTGCCAAATACTATCACAGCTCCACACTTTACCAGGTCAAAACAGCAGCAGGCAGATGGCACAAGAGGAAAAAAAAAAAACATTTCCAAGGCAAGTTAAAGGCAGACTTTTTGCAGGAGGGCAGAGCCCCTGGCTCTGAACATGGGGAACGGGTTGCATTCCTGAGATAATGCAACATGAGTAAATCTAGAGAGGAAGAAAAAGAAAGCACTGCTACACTTTTTCAGGTAAATTAAAAGCAGACAGAAGCAAAAAGAAAGTACTCAGTTTAAAGTGGCTGCCGGCTTTTGGAGGACTTTCAACGGAGATAGCAATCTACTTCAGTGGTACTACCTTTAGCACCGGGACCCACTTGTTAGAATGAGAATCTGTTGGGACCCACCAGAAGTGATGTCATGGCCGGAAGTTACATCATCAAGCAGCAAAATTGACAACAATCCTAGGCTGCAATCCTACCCACACGTGCCCAGGAGCAAGCCTCATTTGCGGTCATTGTTAAAAGCATATACATAGTAGCCTGTTCAAAGTACAGATGTGTAACATTTCCCCAACTGCAGTCACATACCATGGTAGCATCAAGTCTAATATATTGAAAATAAAATATGAATGGGGACTCACCTGAACTTGGCTCGCAACTCACCTAGTGGGTGACTGACCCACAGTTTGAGAAACTCTGAGCTACTTAACCCAATTCATCCTAAAATACAGATGATTAGCTCTCTCTCCATTCTGCCTTTCGAGCAGCCCTACATAATGTAACCACATGCATTTTTGTGTATTAATACAAGTTTCTTTGGACAGCAAAACCTCCCTTTCTCTGTTTTCTCTCCTTCTCTCAAACAGGCCATCTCTCACACACCCCAATTACACTAAGATTATGAGCAGATGAAAAATTGCTTCAGAGACAGCATTCACTCATTATGCTAAACAAATGTTGTTTTACGTGAAGGACTCCCGCCAGCAAATAAATCCCTTCCCCTACCACCCAGAATCAGCCCCACACAAAGAAATCTCTCTTCCTCCCCTCCGCCTGCCTAAACACAAAGTAGAGAAATGATAGGCTTCGACATTTTATGTTTTACTCCTTAATTATAGTGTTTAATGTAATTTGTGGTGGAGCTGGGAATGACTGCAATGGAATTGGGCATGTCTGTATCCTGGCATGAAGTATCCGCACAGTGAGACTCCTGCAAAGAAAGGCACAGGGTTTTCTTTTCATGAGAACACAAATTAAACTACTTTTTTCTTTGTAATTGTTCTAAGAAGTCCCTTTGTTCAAGGGCCAAACCTCCTTCTAGTGTCCGGGGTTAGAGACCTTCACTGTATTCATGAAATTCTTTGATCTATAGCAGTGTTTCTCAAACTATGGGTTGGGACCCAATTTCAAGTGGGTCACAATTCATTTCAATATTTTATTTTTTATAGACTTGATGCTACCATGGCATGTGACTGCATTTGGGGAACTGCTACACATCTGTACTTTTAAAGGCTGCTACGTATATGCTTGTAACAATGACAGTAAATGGGACTTTTTCCTGGGTAAGTGTGGGCAGGATTGCCAAAAATTTTCCTGCTTGATGATGTCACTTCTGGTCATGACATCACTTCCAGTGGGTCCTGACAGATTCTCATTCTAAAACATGGGCCCTGGTGCTAAACGTTTGAGAACTACTGATCTACAGCACTCAGAATGAAAGGTTTCTGAAAGATGGACTTACTATGGACCCTCAATATCCACTAATTCCGAACCTGCGGATTTGATCATCTGTGGGTTCCAAATCCACGGATTTGGGCCCACCTGGATCCTCCAAACCTGACCTGAACTGCACTCCCCAGCCCTCAGATCACCCTCCAGACCCAATAAGAGCACAGCTCCAATCAGGTTCAGAGGGTTTGGGTGCCCAAATCCGTAGATTTGACCATCTGTAGATTTCAGTATCTGTGGGCGTTCTGGGAACAAAACCCCTGCGGATAATGAGAGCCCCCTGTATAATTCTCAACAAAATGGTTACATCTAAGCTGGAAGGCTAGCTAGAATATTTGGGGCTCTTCAGTCTATAAAAAAGGCACTGGAGAGTGAACATGTTTACAGGTTCAATCCTAACCAACTTTCCAGCACTGGTATAGCTGTGCCAGTGGGGCGTGTGCTGCATCCTGCAGTTGGGGGGGGGGCAGTCACAGAGGCCTCCTCAAGGTAAGGCGAAGTTTGTTCCCTTACCTCGGAGTTGCATTGTCCTTATGTCAGTGCTGGAAAGTTGGTTAGGACTGCGGCCGAAGACATGTAAAATTATGCATGGAATGGATAGAGTAGATAGAGGAAGTTCTTTTCCCTTTCAAATAATACGAGAACCAGGGCAAATCCACTCAAATTGACTGACTGGAGAATTAGGACAGACAAAAGGAAACCTTCTTGACCCAGCATGTAATTAACTGGTGGAACTCCTTGCCACAGTTCGTGGTAATGGCGTCTGGCCTAGATGCCTTTAACAGGGTATTGGACAGATTTGCAGACGAAAAGTTCACTGCAGGATACAAGTCATGATGACTGCATGAAACCTCTTTGAGTTTTAGGAGTAGCCTATCACTGAATGCCAGGTGCAAGGGAGTGCCAACAGCATAAAGGTTGGTGGGCCACTGGTGGGCCACTGTGGTGGTCCTGAACTAGATGGGCCCTTGGTCTGATTCAGCATGGCTCTTCTTATAATATAACAAATGTTCTTCATCCTCAGTTGCAAAGCCAATAGGGTTGCAAAGCCTCAGTTCTGGGGTCACAGCAACTTATGGGAATCGAAAAGGTCTAGAGCACCACCAGGTAAGGGGGAGGCATCTGGTGTATCCCTTCAGGTCCCAGTCCTGCTTCGGTTCTTAGCAACTGTGCTGAAATAGTTTTCACTAGTACCAGGATTCACGGTAACTTTTTATGCTCTCGCCAGTAAGAATATTTGGTTACAGTGCTGAGACGGCTTAACATGGCAGGGGTGGGCAGATAGGGTCGGGGCAGGCAATCAACAGTGGGTTCCCAGTCTCATACTTTATTGATTTTTGGAGGTCATGGCAGAGCAAGAGTTGAAAACCACTTGCATAACCTGTGGCAGCTTCTAGACCTGCCTATGAATTAACCATTATAAAGCTGTGCATGTAAACCCTACCAATATAAGTACTCAAGCACCAAATCAAAAATCTCACCGGAAAGACTCAGCACTTCACACTATGTTAAATGGGCTCCAGCAGTAACAAGCTGTCATAGCAAGACCCTTCTACTTGAAATTATTGCTGCTGTTAATTTATTTGGCAGCAGCAGTATGTCATATTGCACAGAAACAGAACATGATCTCTGCTGTTATGAAACATAACAATCCAGTTTGGACACCACTGGTGCGCAAATTCACCCACTTTCTTTGATGTATTTAGTACGTCTGTTAGACACCCTTCAACGTAACTTCCCTGTTCAATTTAAGTACAATTGAAGAGACCACAACAATACATTCCTATCGTACAAACTACAGAAGCAGAGGGTATTATCAGTCAATAAAATCAGCAGAGCCATAAACTAAAAACTGAAGTCCGCTAATGCTTGTGCTGGGATGCCTTGGCAATCGAGACTTCCCCTGGTGCAGAAAAGTGCAAAGTTGAAAGCAGGTGAGCACATGGGAGGGGGGTGACTTAAAATGCCCTCTGTGGGTATCACTCACCTAATAGCAGGTGAAAGTGGTGGCCCTTTGAAGGGGAGCTGTGTTAATGAATATAAAATCCGGACGCCCCACTTAATGGGCACCCTCATTGAATAAACTGTGTAAATCCTGTGGGCTATGATGGCCATTCCTGTTCTTACTGTTCACACAAGCCATGTTCCAAATATACTGAGTAATCTGTTCTTATCCCTCTCCACGCTTATGCTAAATAGCCTGCCTTTCAAAATGAATTTTTAAGCTGCGCATGTGCATTTTTAAAAATTAAAGTACTAAATTTGTTGTGTGTGTGTACACGTTGTGTGTGTGTTTTTCCCAGAGAAGAGGAGGAGTAGGAGAAAAAAAGGTGTAAAGACCCCAAGATTGCACCTTACGGTATACCAATAGCCTTGTGCTAGCTACACCTCTAGCAAGAGCATGACTTATACCACACTAGGGTCAGCCCTGACTAATGTAGGCCACCTGCTGTAGACATTCTGAAGCCTTCTTGAGCTGGGGCTGACAAAGGATGGGAACTTGGCGGCAGAGAATGTCCCACCATAAGACTCCACCATCCTATAGCAGCAATTTTCAATCCATGGGCCATGAAAGGTCCATCGATGAGTCGCGGGACTTTGGAGCACAGCGGTTGAAAATTGCTGAAAAACACTTCCAGGCTCTGCAGCTCTGTTTCTAGGGCAAATGTCTATAGTAATGGATTGTCTGTCCCTCTTCCTCAGCTGGCAATTTGTTTCTACAGGCAGTTGCCCTAGAAACAGAGCTGCAGATTGCAGAAAAGTCTCCTGGAGGTCAGAAGTGACATCACAAGAAGCGAAGACCACAGAGAAGACCATAGAGGTCAGTGTGCTGTGAGAAGGAAAAACCATTGAAAATCGGTGTCCTATAGTAGGGGTGTCCAAACTTTTTGGCAGGAGGACCACATCAACTCTCTGAAACTGTGTCGGGGGCCGGGGGGGGGGAAACAGAATTAATTTACATTTAAAATTTGAATAAATTTACATAAATGAATATATTAGAGATGGAACTTATATGAATGAATGAAGGTCTTGCCAATAGCTCAAGGCCTATAAAAGGCCTTGCCCAAAGCAAAGCCAGCCTTTCCTTTGCTGCTGCATCACAAATGTGAAACAGCAAGCAGTGGAGGGAGCCCTCATCCTACAGCTCACGAGAGGTCAAACAGTTGGCCGTCATGCTGAAAGCAATTGCATCAGGCCAACGTGGGCTCCAGCAAGTCTCCGGAGGGCCAGAGGCTGATTGGAGACTAGGGGCTTCCTGAGGGCCGGATTGGAAGTCCTCAATGGCCACAAGTGACCCCAGGGCCCGGGTTTGGGCACCCCTGTCTTATAGCACTGCTTTCCAAATGGCCTTCAGAACTAAAATACCGTAAAGGGAGATTTGAAGCTTTGCAAGACCCGAGGCAGATGCTTCCAAAGTCGGTTAAAAGGAGCCTTTGGCTGTGCAGCCAGCAACCATGTGCATCAAATAGAAACGAGAGAACTTGCTGCCAGAGACAATACACAAGCCTTCAATTCTCTAAAGCCACAAAGTCCCAGAGGGAGGTCCAGAGGGCTTTGTGCCTAGAATAAGTTTTGATTCCTGCCTGATTCAACACAGCTGTGAAAGAAGCCGCCAAATGGCTCGGCCCCATCCACCGTCAGCTGTACTGAGCAACCACTGCCTTTGGGGGACAGAATCGGCACTGTGCGGTTCACATGTGCATTACAGCTGCCACCCGATTACAGAAATCGTCCTCAATCAATGGGGTGTATGTCAATTAGGCAATTAATGGATATATCAAGTTTGCATATGGCTAAAAACAAACTTCTAAAGGAAGATGCATACCTGCTTTCTTTTCAGATGCACTTAATGGTTGTAGCTGTTGGAAAATCTTATTTGGAGATGGGGAACCAAAGTTGAGCAGGCAGCGGACACCCCCCTTTCCTTGTAACACTCAGGGAATCTCCCTCACCCAGGCCGACTGCTAAGATACACATGAGGCAGAGGCTTGGTAAAGTTGCAAATAGAAATAGTTTACTCATGATTCCAATGGATGCAGGTATACAGTGTCCAATTAGGATCTGAGGTTCAGCTAACACTTAGTGATAAGACCCTGGAGCTAACTCATCCTGATTGAGGTATGCTTCAGATAGCAATGGGCATCACAGCCTCTGTCAGCATACCTTATCAAGTCTGTGGTCAGAGGACAAAAGGGAACATGCTCAGGGAAGAAATAGAGTGAAGGTCATGCCCCTACAAGGATCACTTAGAGCAGTGGTTCTCAAACTGCGGGTCGGGACCCACTTGGAGGGTCACTATCTGATTTGTGGTGGGTTGCGAGAAGCTGGCGGCAGCCATCTTGGAAGATGGCAAAAGACCTAGGTGGCACCATTTTGGAAGTGGGCAAAGCCTGGGCATTGCCATTTTAAGCTTCCTGGCATTGAGACGTAACTAAGAGCAGCTTGCGCATGTGCAAAGAAAGCAGCGTGCCACTTTTCCCCAGAAAGCATGCTGCTGCCTTCCAGCTGGACCTCCCTCTGCACTTGGAGGCTTCCCTGGGGGGGGGGGCAGTCACAGAGTGCAGGCTTGGATTTCAGGCAAAGAAGGACCAGGAGAGACGTGGACGAGCCAGCCAGGCTTCTCCCCACCAACCTTTGTCAGCATGGCTGCCTTGATGGGATGGGCTGCCTCAGGGTTGCAAGACAGAGCAGCCCCCACCCCCCCGCAGCTGGACTGGGCTGGAGAGTGTAGACGGAGACCTGAACACAGAGCTTGGTGAGTAGAGGCAGACCTGTGTGATTTCCCCACTTGTGAGCCGGCCTTGAAAGCAGCATTGCCACCGCCACCACCCTACTGCCGTTCTCATCCTCTGCATCACAACCTCTCTCCCTCTCTGAAATCACCTGGAAGCCACAATCCTTTCCTGCCCTGGCTAGCACATCCTGTCTTTATATCTTTGCTGGGGTGAGAGGGGATCCCTGGTTGCCTGGCTGCCAAGAGAGCAGCCAGGAGAAGGGGGAGGAGAGAGGGCAAGCCTGGCATGGGGGGGGAAGCACCCAGGAAGAGTGCAGCTCCCCCAGCCGCTTCTCTGATATGTACCCTTCCCCGCTTCTTACTTCTCTCTTAGGCTGCAATTCTGTCTACTCTTACCTTGGAGTAAGCCCAATTGCCAATAATGGGAGTCAATTCTGAGTAGACGTGCTTAGGCTTGGGGGAGATGAGGGGAAGCGTCCCTGCTTATCTTCCTTCTGAGGGAGATACTACTGTTTTTATTTACAAAAGCTCAAGCTACTTCTTCTATTGAGGTGTATGAGTAGGGTGCACTTGTTTCTGGCTAATGCTGTGCACAGTATCAGTAGCCACATCAATGTTTGTTAGTTTCAAGTGCAATACAAGAAGTAGCTTGAGATTTTGGAAATAAAGACAGAAATAAAAACAGTAGTAAATAAATACACAAATATTTTGTTCCAGATGTTGTTTTATTTTTTGCTTGATAGCAATGGTAGTGAGGGCAGGGAGAATTGGAAGAAGCTTCTGAGCTGGAATACTGTCTCTTGTCATTTACAGTTTGAGTTTCTAGACAAGAACTTCCTGCTTGATGACATCACTTCCGGCTCTGACATCACCGTGATGTCACTTCCTGTTTGATGATGTCATTTCTGGCTATGACATCACTTCCAGGTTGCTGACATCACTTCCGGTGGGTCCCAGACAGATTGTCATTCTCAGAAGTAGGTCCCGGGCTAAAAAGGGTGAGAACCACTGACAGAGAACAGGTAGAAGAGTCTAGGTTACTGGACAGTACATTGCCCCCTTTGAACAGTAATCTGCCCCCTCTGGACACTATACAGAATTCTGCCAATTCCAACAGTAGCATGAGCTATCCCCTGAGCAAAAAGGAGAAATGCCTCTTAAACTGGTGCCTTGCCTCAATTTTCTCTTCTTCAAGTACCATATTTTTATTCAACATAGATTTTATATTAACCAGCTGTTGCCAAATTTAATTTGGAATACACTTTTTTGACATAAGAAAAAGGTGAAATTTATCCTATCCAACCAACTGAACAATGCCAAATTTTCTCAGAAGAGGTCTCAATCTATTCAGCACATCCAGCTCATTTCAGCCATCTCACAAGTCAGGACTGCCATTCTTATGTCAACAGCAAAGAAAGATTAGGATGCTAATGCTGAAGTAGTAAACAATAAAGCCTTGAAAAAAAGGAGGAGGTACAGGAAGACCTTATTCTTTTTTTGTAATTGATTTTATTCAGCCTGTCTCTCATTCACTCTCTCTCATTAGTGAGATCCAAGGCAGTGAACAGCACCAAGTTTGAAACCAACTGAAAGTGAATACAGATGTTTGTCAGCATTTGTAGCTACTGTGGACTACAGGGAAGCAGGGTACTGCACCACCAGTGGTAAGAAAAATTTATTCTATTCAGCTAGCTAATATGAAGAATGAAGCCTCTTATACAGAGCGATACTATCTAGCGCAGAGTGTCAAACCCGTTTCATACAGTAGGCCAAATAGAATTCACGGTGCCTGCTGAGGGCTGGAAGTGGTATCATTAAGCAGATGATGGCCAGAAATCAGCACATGTTGCATCCCTACCTCTAAATATGGGCTTTTGGGTAGTAGCACTGAGCGGCTTTCAAGACCCACTGTCGGTAAGAGGAGGCAATATTGAGCTAAACCAGGGGCATCAAACATAAATCTTGCAGGCAGAATATGGCCCATTGAAGCTCTTTTTCCAGCCTATGTGATAACTGAGCTCTCCTAGTGCTGCCCTTTCAACAGTGATGCTTTTGCTGAGGTTCTGGGAGGGAGAGACAGAAATTGGCTGCAGAAGACATGGAAAGCTATGGAGAAAAGACAGACTAAGCAGTTGAAAGAAGGAGATGCTGCCGAGGTGCTGGGAGAGCCCAATTATCATGTGGGCCACCTTTCTGCAGCACCACTTCTGCTGAGGCAGAGCACCTCTCAGCTGCTTGGCAAAGGCAGCGCTGCAGAAAATGAAAATGAGCTTCAATGGGCCATATTCTGCCTGCAGGATTTATGTTTGATGCCCCTGGTTTAGCCCAATATTGCCTCCTCTTACTGACAATGGGTCTTGAAAGCCTCTCAGTCCTGCTACCCGAATGTCCATATTTACAGATAAGGATGCAAGACATGTGCATTCCCACTGAGTTATGAGCCCTCTTAAAAGGTAGAGCTGAAGTTGCACCATCTCTAGTAATAAGTTCTTTAGTAAACAGTGTTCATAACCAATGACAGGAAATACTACTATTATGGCACTCACAATAATTGCTTCTGCTATACAGGACACAGAAAGACAAAAATCTACCTTCAATACTTCAAAAGATTGCCATATGTGACATGCCTTCACCAAGCACCCAGGGCTAATGACGCGCTTAACCTAACATATAAGTTGACAGTAAAAGACCACTTAAGGACTTGACTGAAGGATTGCTTGCCACCGTTTTGATAGTCCTCTGATTCTTCCCTCAATGTACCATGTTATAACTTTGGTTTCGACAACAATTTTGGCTTCTCTAGATACAATATGCAGTACAGACCAGAGGCAGATCCAAGTGGGGACCATGGGTGTGTGGCTCCCCAAGATGACAGAGGAGAAGGGTGCCTACCAGGACAGGAAACAGGAAGCCCAGGTCCACCAGCCTAGAAGAGGTGGAACAGAGCCCAGATCTACCATGCAGGTAGATCTGGGCTCCAAGTCCAGGCAGGAGCGCAGATCTTCCTACCCAGCAAACTTCCCACAGTGGCCAGTTCAAACAGGAAGCCAAGTCTAGCAGGTAGATCTGGGCTCCAAGATCTAGAATAGATCTAGAGAATAGAACGAATGGTCGCCCATTCATTTCCGGGCTGAATTCAAGGTGCTGGTTATGATCTTTAAAGCCCTAAACGGCTTGGGACCAGTGTATTTGAGAGACCGCCTTCTTCCGTATAATCTGGTCTGTTCTCTAAGGTCATCAGAAGGGGCCCTGTTGGATGTGCCGTCATTGTGAGTGGTGAAGGGAATGGCGGCCAGAAACAGGGCCTTTTCGGTGGTGGCACCTACACTATGGAATTCCCTCCCCTTTGAATTGAGAGCTGCTTCCTTATTATTAGCATTCCGGCGGGGCCTGAATACTTTTTTATTCAGGAAAGCCTTTGAGGCACCATAAGGGCTGTTGCTATAAATTTGTATTTTACTGGGTGCTATGCATTTTATCCATGTATTTTATCTTGTTTTAATTGTTTTAACTGTTTTGTATTTTTAATCTTTATCTGCTGTTTTGTATTTTTAACCTGATTGTTAGCCGCCTTGGGTGTGGAATATAAATCAATTCAAATCAATTCAATCAATCAATCAAATAAATAAATAAATCTACCCACCGAGCAACCTATGGCCATGGAGGCCATAAGTCAAACTGGAAGCCCTGGTCTACCCAACAGGTAGATCTGGGCTCCAAGTCCAGGCAAGAGCCCAGGTCTATCTGCCCAGTGAACCTCAGTCACAGATGACATTAAGTTCAACCTGCAGCCCAGGTCTACCCACGTAGTTGACCTGGGCTCTGGTGTTGGTAGTGCTCATGCCCCCCACCAAACACAAATAGTGGATCTGTCCGGTACAGACAGCAAAATCACTTTCAAGGACTGAATACTCCAGAAATCTTTTTCTACTGCAACTAATTCATAACTCATCAAACACATTTCTTGCAGCATCAAAATCCTAAAGCATGAACCTGCAAAATTCTCACACATGGAAGCACCTGCAGCAGGAGAATATTCATTTCAAATAACCAGGAAACTCAAATTGCCCACCCAGACCTTTTAAGCAGCAGGAAATAGCTATTCTTGCAATGTCTTGTTGGAGGGGGACATGGGGCCACAAGTATCTGTTTCTGTAGGGCTCAAGCCTTAATTGCTTGATTGACTAAGGCTTTCAGTTGATTAATCACTGGAAGTAATTTAAATCTATGAGGGCAAATGATAATTGCTGGAATGGTAAATTAAAGACAATTTGCTTCATGAGGCTATTTTGGAAAAAAGAAAACAAAAAGCAAAATAAAGTTTATAGTGTTCCTTTTGGTCATTTTTTTATTTATTAAAATTGTAATGTGCTTAACTCTTTCTACAATATCGCAATAAAGGCACCGGAGTTACTAAAGTTCCAGCCTATTGTGGCTTGCTTAAGTTGACAATTTAACCACTCAGTTACAAGGCAAATGATTAGACCGCTGACAGCCGTAGTTCCTGGCCCAGTTTCTTCCCCATACCACATATTCCAGGCAAAATCTTTGAAAAAACAACAACACAACTAACGGGAACAGGAAAAAAACAAAAAGTAGCAGCAACAGCACTTCCAAATGAAGCACAAGGAGGTGCGACTCCTGCCTGGCCAATAATGCCTTGCAGGAATTTCCCAGAACCAAAAAGAAAAGCGGGTGGGAAGCAGTCTCCACAACAGAAACCAAAATGCCACAAGAACATGCTATTGGCAACGTTCAGTCTCAAAAGACTATGGTATCGTGCTCTGAATGGTGGTTCTGGAACAGCGTCTAGTGTGGCTGAAAAGGCCGATTCGGGAGTGACAATCCCTTCCACACCGGGAGCAAGTGCAGTCTGTCCCTGGTCTGTCTCCCTGGCTATGGGCCTTCCTTCTTTGCCTCTTTGCCTCAGACTGTTGGCCAAGTGTCTCTTCAAACTGGGAAAGGCCATGCTGCACAGCCTGCCTCCAAGTGGCCCGCTCAGAGGCCAGAGTTTCCCACTTGTTGAGGTCCACTGCTAAGGCCTTCAGATCCCTCTTGCAGAAGGAACAATTGTGTTCTTGCCACAACATCTATGATAAAAAGCAAGTGAGGAAACAAGTACAACACACGATTCAGTGCACTGACAAAAGTGTTAATACTTGTATTACAAAATCCAAGTACAGGATTGTACAGGATCCCCTGAATCTGCGGATCTGCCCCCCCCCCCATTAATCTTGTTTAGATCCTTAGACAGGCCAAAAATATTCTTGCTTTTACAGGTCACTATAAACATTTAAGCAACTTGCCAGCAGGCTGCTTCTCTAGATTCAGAGGCTGCTGGCAGTCTGAATGCTTTGAAGAGACTTGATTGACGCTAACAGGAAGCAGAACTTCAGGGTGGACCAGCTTCCTATATTCCTATGACCCTCATGCAACTCAGTCCATTTAAATTAAACTTGTTATAAATGTCACAAGTACATCTGGATACATACACATGCTCTTCCAAGGCACACAGAGTTCAACAAGAGAAACACTGGGACAGTCTGAGCAGGCAGGCAGACTTCAGTAAAAATTTGGGCTACTTTTAAAACATCTAATTTTAAAAAATCTGCTTTTCTTTTTAGAATTAATCCTATTACTAGAGAGCCTATTACAGAAAATATTTTTAATATCTTTTCAGAACAACTTCTGTGCTCTGCTGGTTTTACGCTCTTATTAATTAGCTTACACAGACAGAAAAAATAGCTCAGTTAAAAAAGAAAAAAAAATGTTACTTAAAATATTTACACTGTTCCTGTTAGCTGGAAGAAAAGATGGGTTCATGGACTATGTCACACCATTAACAGTGGAGGAATTTTATTTCTTACCCAGTTTGCACAGCCTATGCAGATGAATAGAAACTTAACAAGTCTGAATAATGCTTCCTGCAGCTACAATTCTCAGCAGCTTACAGGATCTGAACTAAGCCAGTGAAAGACAAACTGCAAGGTGATATCATCACCTGTGACCCCCTCTGCAGCATCCTGGAAGCTCCAAACTGCTGTGAAAGGGGGGGGGAACCCACTTCCTTTTTGGCTGCAAAAAACTTGTTTTGTGGCAAAACCGGAAGCGGTTTCTTCCCCCTATTCTCAGCTGTTTGGAGCTTTTGGGAGGGTTGGAGAGACCCTCCAGACCCTCCAGAGAGCCATAGTGACCCCCAGGTAAATAGGAGAAAACCCATTCCTACCCAGCAGCAGCGTGATTATCCTGATCGCGTTACTGCCTCTCAGCAAAAACCAGTTCCCAAACTGTCCCTGTGAGTTTGGGAACCGCTGCCTTTGAGAGTATCTAGAGTTATATATTTTTTAATCCTTCCCAATGCTTCTTGGTTACTAATTGCACATGGTCTCCCTATCAGAAGAGCAAAAGAGAGAAAGTTTTCTAATTCTGCTCTAAGGCAAGAAGCAGCAGGTCTCAAGGTCAACAAGGAACAATTCAGAGACCATATAATAGCCTCCCACTGTTTGGAGGGGGATGTTTCAACATCCCCCTTCACTCTTATGGTGCAGTATCTCACAGTTGATCCTCCAGCAGTCTGACAGATAAATACACAACACGCATTTATATGGGAACAGCACATCTAAATAACAAACATTTGCAATTCCATTTGTCTACCAGTCAAAGTCCTTCAAAAAAGGCTTTCACCAGTTGCTGGGAAAGGACTTCAGCACCAGGACACGACTCTGCCTGCTGTGAATTAGAAGGCACACAAGCAATGAAGAGATAATTATGGTATAGTTGGACTAAGTACTAAAAACATGTGGCCCACATCTAGCAACAAGAGGCAAAAGAATAAGCAAACAAGCAGCCCACTGAGGATCAGAACATTTGTGGCCAAAAAGCCCAATGAAAAAAGTAGTATAAACCTGGAATGGTACTCTGGGAGAGGGTGAGAACGTGTGCTTGGCTGGTTGTGAAGACAAATTAAGCCCTGTTTGTGGCCAATTCCAACCCATCAGGCAATGCTAAGAGGATGAATTGGAGCTGCCGTGAACGATAGCAAGCAGTAATCACGCATACCAGGTATCTGGGTTCCATTGTGCAACAACAGAAAAGGACTCTGCAAGGATGGAGAGAGAGAATGAGAGTGACCGTGACATCAGAACAATGACATCACATGGATGTCAGTTTTAAAAAGGGGCACTCGCCCTCCATAAACAGCTCACACATGAATTGGAAAAAAGTCACAGACCTGCATTTCATTATATACACAATATTCTGCCAGCATCTTTAACATTCTGACACTTGGCGTCCATTGCATCATCTTTGCTTTCTTTGGCAGGTAGCACAAATTTCTTCTTCTTCTTCGGGGTCTCACTCACTTTAAGACTGTAGAACTTAATAAGAGATTCTCACAGATTTCCACTTACATCAACAACACAAAACAAGATTTGCTATAATCTTAGAAGGATCAGAGGCTAAAAGAAGAGAACTAAAGATTACAGCCACAATTCAATGACTGAGTAGTGACATCACAGGATGGACAGAAGACTGGTCTACAGTCGGCAGCCACATCAGGGGGTAGGATGCTGACTCTATTGCCTGAAGCAGCTTACTGGGTGGATCACTCCATCATGTGGAGAGCCTCTACACCATCACCAGACATTCATGGCCATTCTGCGTCATTTATAGCAGCTCAGCCAGGGATCCAAGTGGCTCACTGAGAAGTTGATTAGCCTCAGAGAGAGAACGAGAGATAAAGCTGCTAGAATCCTTACGGGGTAATTATTTTTACCTGCTTGAGATTTTACCTGCTTGAATAATAAATGGCATGATAAAACTTTAAACTCTCCACACACTGAGAATTAATGATACAATGTTCAACTCCATTTTGCAAAGATTAAAACACACTTTTCTCTCCAACTTGTTCTGATGCAATTTGGCACACTGAAATGTTGATTTGTGTCTTCAGTTCTGCCAATTGTGAGGCTTTAAGACATTAGTGCATGTGCGTGCACTAATAAAAAAGCACGTATAAAAAAATCACACAAAAATGCACACATAACTTCAGATAAGAAGTTATTTAAAACCCTTCAAGCAGTTAACACACACACACACACACACACACACAAAAACTGTTTTGAAAGCACTGTCACAAACAACAATTTGGTCATCTGAATTTTGATGTCTTCATGCGATTAAAATGGGCTTTTTGCTACCATTTGCACAGCAGATTTCCTTGCAGAATCCAAAGTACACCTCATCTAGGATATCACCGCTGTAAAGGGAGGCTATGAGGGTAGGGATACGAGAATGATTCAAGTTCCCAGATGCCAGTGTTTGAGGCAGGCAGTAGGGGGTTTATGCTGTTTTCCCACCCTGAAAAGCTGTGAGCCTTCAGCTCCTTGTCAGACCTCTGTACAGTACATAGGAACATCTGGCCAGTCTAGACATACAACCAGCTTATAGGCATCATAAACAGCATGGAAAAAATGAACAAAGGAACCATTTCATCAGGTTCTTCTTTCATTTTCTTATCCTGAAAGAATACATTCAAATAGCTGGATTGGGTGGGGTGGGGGGGCTCTTTGAACCACGCAATGCAAGACTCCAGAGGCAGCCTTTTCTGGTACCAAGTTGTGAAAACCAGTAACAGAGTTGTTTTTTAAAAAAACTGCTGTTTCAAATTCATGGGAGCTTAGCTCAGTAATAACCTCTGGTCATCTTCTGATCAAAGCATGGCAAATCCAGTCAATGAGTCACTGCAAGGTATTGGTTATCACACACATGTGACAAACAAAGGCAAATCTGAAGCCAGGGTCAATATTATATATTAAGCACTTTCCTGGGGTGCGCACGCGCATGAGTGAGTGAGAGAAATTCAGTAAATAGCTGCTGAATTGGGACCAAGGTATGGGAGGAGAGAAAATTAACCCTCCTCTCCTGGTACAGCTCAGGCCAGTGGCAGTCTGGGGCAGGGATGGAGAGACAAAAGCCCCAGGTGCCAAACCTGTGGACCCTCTGGGGGCAGCACTGGTGCACTTGCCGTGGTGCCACGGCTGTCACCCACCACCACTGCCGCCTCCACCCACTCTCTGGAGCGGTTCTGGAGACAGGTGAAGCCCCACAGTGTGTCTGCAGGAACTCCAAAAGACTTCTGAGGCTTCTGGAGCACCCTTAAAAAGTACTTCCAGTTTCGTCGGAGCTCCAGAGGCCTCAGAAGGCTTTCAGAATGCCCAGGAATGTCACCCAAGGCTCTGTAGGGAGATGGATAAGTATCACCTGAGGGGTGCAAAGTGTTGTGGGGGGGAGCGACATGTTGCGGTGCTGTGCTCCAGGGTGGCACAGAGGTCAGGTCTGCAACCAATCTGGTCTGGTGGTGTCATGGCCACTTTTGGCCCTGGGAAATGTTCCATCGGTGCCATCTTGCTAGAAATGACCAGAAACTGTGAACATCCAAATCTTTCTTCTTCCAACCTCAATACTTTGTACAAGGCGTACTAAATGCCTCACTGCCAGCTGAATGAATTATGCTCTTTCTGAATTACCACTGCACAGAACAAAACCCTAAAACAAAATGCATATTAAATCATGAGGGGAAAATTTTTTTTTAGAGAGTCTATCTTGACTTGTCATGGGAATAAATCCGTTCCAGTATTTCCCAATTTCACCTTCCAGAAAAGCTGATCATCACATGCTTATAAAAAAAATAAAAATTTTCAACCAGACTGAGTTTAGTAATATATTAATTAACATAATTTCTGTCTGTGGTGACAAAAGGCCATCTGCTACCCTGGCATCAAGAGCTTCAAACTTGCAGCTTAAACTGTTATTAGCTCTGCACGGCTAAGTTGTGCCCGAAAACTTAAAACCAGAGTTCCTTCTCCCCACCCCACATCATTTTCCCATTCAATATGTTCCTTTGGACATTGTGGATAGGCATTTCAGCCACCTCCCAATGGCCATCCATAAGCGGCTCTGCACAATCATGGCTAATTTACCAAGAATTCCATGACACATGGCAAAAGGGGTTAAACATGGCAATAGATTTTTTTTTGCATTAGAAAGAAATATCTTGCCTTTTGAATGACTGAAATTACTAGATTACCCAAGTAGATGTATTTTGGGAGGATTTATCCTTCAGGTGAACACTTTCGTTGGTTTGGATTATCACCAGAATTTTTAAAACTTCAGGTAACAGCATATAAAAGACCTTGAGTTATGCCCTGAAGCCAAGTTACAATAAAGTTAATAAAACTTTGCACATAAAAATCACAGGAAAACATTTTAAATAAGTAAACAAAAGCCAAAATGTATCTCAACACTTATAGTAGTGATTTAAGATAAAAGCAGAGACAATGCAATCACTAAGTGTAGCAAAATGGAACAATACTAGTACCATAGAAAGCAATACTTGCCAGGCTTCTCTTTAAAAGCCCTTGTAGAAGAATTCCCATCTGTTCTTTCTCCTGGATGGCCAATTTACATTTTATGAACTGACTGCACAGATGCAAGTGATACAATACAGATAAGGAATGTTCTTTGGTGTAAAAAAAAATTGGAAAAACACAACTAAATAGAAATGTAGCAATTAAAGTTTAAAAAGAGTCAGCCAGAGCCATTCTAAGAAGCAAGAATCAACAACCTACCCAGCAAATTCCTATAAATCAGTGGTTCCCAATCTTTAAGGAACTCACGGACCCCTGAGATAAAAATTGGAATTGTTGTGGACCACATGCACACACAAAAATACAATTAAATTTGTAATAATTACAGGAGTTTTATTAGAGATTTATTAGTTTTCTTCATTACAGAGAAGATGTGTGGGTTGCTGCTTTTGTTGCCGGCTGTGGGTAGTCCGTTCTCTGTCCTCTCTGGTGGTCCATGGGGAAACATCTCCTGAGTAAGTGCTCCCCCATGGACTACCAGAGAAGGCGGAGAATGGACCCAGCCACAGCCAACACTTCAGTGCCAGCTGCATGCAGTGCGTTCTCTACCCATAGGAGAGCACTCATAGCTGGAAGTGATTGAAGGCTATTTTTTTCTGAGACTTCACAGACCACAGATTGGGAACCAGTGCTATAGATAAATCCATACAAAAGGGTACCATAATCAGGGAAACGGTGAACCTCAAAACCTTATACTAAAACAAATCACTGTTTAGATGGAGGTCATAAGATGGGTCCTCAGCTCCTTAGAGGTACTCTGTCTCAAGAATCTACCGCCCCAGTTCTATTGGTAACATTCCAACCGGCAGAGAATGGCAAAGATTTTCTGATGAACTTCGCCCAAGATCTCAGCACATTTCTCAATTACTTGCCTCCTCTCTTGCCTGGATTCTGTTTCTGTCTTATGTTCAGGGCAAGAAATACACACAGTTTTAGCACTGCTGAAAACAACAGTGATACACCTCCGTGTTATTACAATCAGTTTGGAAAATAATGCATTTGGCAAGTAATCTCTTGAAGTTAGGTGTCAAGGAAAGACCTTCACGAGAGCATCAGTATTCGGAAAGCATTGTGGGGTTCAGTAAGGTTAATGAATATCAGACTGTCACAGACAAACACAGTGCTCTGTTTAGGGCTTTCCTTGGAGAACGCTGGAGGAATTGGCAGCTACAGAATGCAGTGGCAAGGAGCACACTTCTTCTCCAGCAGCTAACACTGGTGTGCTATGGACTTTCAGGCAGTAGGCACTTACTGGAGTGAACAGAAACCGCATTGCTGGGCACCTAGAAGAAAGTATTGGCACCTCTACCTTGGCCACGGCAAAACTGGAACAGGGCAGAAACTTACCCTGCAGATTATTCTGCTGACCCTTTAACGCTGCAGTTTTCACACTCTCAGGGAGTTTGAGGACCTCAGTAAATCCTCGCAGGGGAGGGGAGGGAGGCAGTGACGCGATCCCCAGAACTGCATCACTAAGAGGGGCTGCAGCGACTGGGATGTACTTACCAGTCCCTTTAGCAGCCAGTCGGGGGTGTGGGGAGCCCTGTGTGAGCATCTGCACGGCTCCCTGACATTCCAAAATTAAAAATGGAGCAAATGTGCTCCACTTCCACAAAACCAGAAGTTTTCACTTTTCAGCTTTCACTTTTAGAAGGCTGGGGAACCTTGTGGGTGCTCGCGTAGGGCTCCCGGCACTCTCGACAGGCTGCTGCAGGGACTGATGAGTACAGCCCAGTCCCTGAAGCCCCACTTAGCGACGCGATCCTGGGGATCATAAGAACATAAGAACAGCCCCACTGGATCAGGCCATAGGCCCATCTAGTCCAGCTTCCTGTATCTCACAGCGGCCCACCAAATGCCCCAGGGAGCACACCAGATAACAAGAGACCTCATCCTGGTGCCCTCCCTTGCATCTGGCATTCTGACATAACCCATTTCTAAAATCAGGAGGTTGCGCATACACATCATGGCTTGTAACCCGTAATGGATTTTTCCTCCAGAAACTTGTCCAATCCCTTTAAAGGCGTCTAGGCTAGACGCCAGCACCACATCCTGTGGCAAGGAGTTCCACAGACCGACCACACACTGAGTAAAGAAATATTGCTGCCTTCCCCCCGCCCCCACCCCTTAAGGGGGCAGAGGACAGGACAGTCAGGCTGGGGTGTCGCAACACCCCAGTTTGAATAGCTCTGCTTTAGTGCATGCAGCAAGATGATCAAGAACAGCCTGATGTAACAAGGCTTGTTGCTATTATGGTGGCAATAGTGGAGCTTCTATATAGTTGGGAACTACAGGTAGGGCCTCAGTATCTGCGATAGATCCATTCTTGGACCTCCGATGGATTCTGCAATCCACGGTTTTTGGACCCTTAAACCTTCCAAAGGCAACCAGAAGTCGCATTTGGGGGGGGGGAGGCTCTATGGGCCATTCTACGGGTGGTCTTGCGGGCTTCAGAAAGCCCTCTAAAAAATCATCCAGTCAACTTTGGCGGGTTTGGGAGCTGAGTCTGGCTCATGCAGTCTGGGGGACACGTGCTGAGTCAGATCCATGAATGTAAAATCAGCAGATAAACAGGCTCCACCTGTATAGTGGAGGGTCACTTTAGATGCGAGTTTTGAGTATTTAAAATATTATTTATAGATTTTTTTTTTTTGTAACCACTGTACATCCATCACTTGAGGCAAGAAAATTTTACACAAACATTTCAACAAAAAGCAATACAAAAGATCACCAGGGGCAAACAACAAAGCAGAATGAAAGCCATTCTCAAGACAGAGGGGATTACAGCTCAGGCACATAAAAGGCTCAAGCAGAAGAAGGTGGCTTTGACCTAACACTAGTAGACTGATATAGATATTAAAATTCAAATGTATATTTATGTGTGTACATTTTCTTTAGCAAAGGCTATAAGGAAGAATGCATACGCAAAGAGATTCATTGACATGCAAGTGAATACATTCTCATTTGGCATCCAACATTTGGCTTGTTTTAGCCCATTCTGTGGAATATGATTTAAAAGGATTTGACCTGCTGTTCTGGCATCCAACTAAATAAACCATGTATACAGTCAATCTTATCACTACATCTCTGAAGCCCCCATAACCTCTCTGTCGCAGCTTACATTAATCTCCTTGTTTTGGGTTGCCTTAATTAAAAGATACCATCAGACTGGCACACAGATATTGGTAGATAACAAAAATCATTGAAGATGAAGGTGTTTCTGAGATCTGTGCTTTGCCACAACTAGTGTTTGATAAACCAAGAATTACTTCAATTAAGGAAACACAAGGCACCCACTGACTTGCAGTGGTAAAACGAGGAATAAGAGCAGACTCCCTGGAACATGGTTGAAGGAAAACAAATTATACAGAAGCAGACAGTGAAGAAGCAATATGTTCATAACATACAAACAGAGCTACATATAGTCTCAGAGAGTTGGCTCCAACAGCAGGGGAAGCTGTAGCCCAGGGGTGCTCACACTTTTTTTGGCTCGAGAGCTACTTTGAAACCCAGCAAGGCCCAGAGATCTACCAGAGTTTTTTTTACAATGTTCGCGCCATCATAACATATAACATTTATGTGTACAATGTATGTTGGTGTACCTTGAGCCCCACTGAGTATAACAGGACTTACTCCTGAGTAGACATGCCTAGGATTAGGCTGTGAGGCTGCAATCCTAGCCACACTTACCTGGGAGTAAGCCCCATTGAATACAATGGGCCTTACTCCCAGCGTTTCCTCCCAGAGGCACCTGAAGGGGGGGGTCGGCACTCCGCGATCTACTCATTTTGCCTCGCGATCTACCGGTAGATCGCGATCCACCTATTGAGCACCCCTGCCGTAGCCTATCTTAGTTGGTTAGAGCTCTTTGATTGCTTCTCTTCAGTTAACTGATTAACCTCCTCTTCAGATTCTTGTTTGCCTTGTTCTGTTGCTCTGCCTGTGTAGCTATGTCTACAGTTTTCTTATTTTAATAAAGTCTTCAGAGAAACCTCAGTTTTGCTGTGTGGGGGATCAATCAATTCCCTCAGCTCTGCTAATGAGAGACAGAGAAGGAAATGGGTGGCAGGAAGCCTTGCATGAATCTAGTGGATGAAGTAGTGTGCTCTTTAGGTTGGAGAGGTCTGAGCAACTCCTCAACTACTCTGACTTCAGCATGTAATCACAGGTAGGGAAAAGGTCCAATCCTATGCATGTCTCCTCAGAAGTCACAAGTCGCATTATAGTCAACGGGGCTTACTTCCAGATAAGTGAGGATAGGATTGCAGCTTTAGCAGACCTACAAGCTTATTCTTGTTCATTCCCACTCTGTAGAGAAGCAGCACCCAAAGTCGTGACCGTGGTCCTACGAAAATGTGGTCCTCATCTAGACCGCAGCTTATTGTTCCACCCTGTGCAGCTCATCCTTCTAGTATACCTGGGCACTGGGATGCTCTGGGAAGTCACGTCTGTTGCCCGGCATCCCAGAAGGCTGTGCAACTTGTGCAGAAGAGGAGCCACGGAGGTGGGACAATAAGGTCAGCTCATCAGGTGGACTGATCCGTCAGAGCCCCGGATTTGGCCCCCGGGGCAGGGATCAAGCAACCCTGCTGCAGAGGACTGGAACAAAAGCAAGATAGATCTCAAGAGGTAGGCAACAGTTGACAGCTGCCTTGGAGAGCATACTGTAAAGTGCTGCAATAATGAATAGAATGGATGTCCCCTTTTCAGGGTCACCTTGAGAGACACCCAAGGAAGACCTGATGCTATAAGGGAAGGAAAAACCAAGCAAATTGGAAGGAGTCTGTAGTTATGGGATGCAAGAAGGCAGCTAAGATGCTCACTTGGATTCCATTGTTCAGTTTTACTGAAGGGGGTCAAAGTCCTCCTTCAAACCAGTTTCAGGCATGTGTCCTGTGACAGCCAAAAAACCTGCTCCAGACAAATCCTATATTCCGCATTTTTTGCTGAGTCTCAATTTCCCTTATTTAATCTGCTGCTCTCGGCAACTACCATAGATGTCAGCGCAATTTTGCAATTTTTTTCCCTATTCAGTTCCAAATTCCCGTATTCCATGCCCTCCGCAGCTCTGCTCCCATTTCCTTCACATCATTAGACACTGCATCTGTTTCTCATTTGAAGTCCACAATTTTGTTAATGCATGCATTAGCAAAGATTACTAAGTGCCAGTTTAATAGGTGGATGTGTGCCAAAAGCTGTCTTATCCTCAGTATATGCGAGCCTAGTAACCAAACTGGAGTCTACTAATCTTCACCAATGCCTAGACGAAGGCGACTGGTTGAATTTCCAGTGTCAATATAGAAAATCCGTTTTTAACATTGCACTGTTTTGTAAGTACATCTGAAGGTGGTTTCTGTTCTATACACATAGAGAGGAGAAAACATGACGATCTTTTTTTGTAGGGGGTATCATATAGTGCCAGTTTCAGTGCCAATTCAGAGAGGCAGAAGTCCTACATGATGCAATTTGCTAGAGGACTGTACCATTCAGTGGGCAAGTGTGGGACCCAATGCTGAAAGAATCCCTCTCATGCTGGGCCGACTGGCCCACTACACCTTTGTCCTGACTGGATGGAGTTGTGACAGCTGGAGTAGGATGGCCAGCTGTTGATGTTGGTGTCATGAGCACCACGCCAGGCAGGGCCATAAAAAGGCAGCCATCGAGAGCAGAGGAACTAGTGCTGCCAGTCACCTACCACGTCAGATGCGTCACCATTTGCAGTGCCACTGCCTCCGAAGCGACTGGCCATGGGGACGACGGGTGCACACAGATGACAACCACCACTCTCAGCCGGGACCACCACCTCACCAGGAAGCCAGGAAGACCCCACCATCCTTAGCAACCACCTCCAAGTTTCCCAACCTTTTCCTGGAGTGACCTCCTGGTTGTAGACAGCACCCGAGGAGTTCTGGGGCATTTCCACCCACCCACTGGCCAGATTGTGCCTTCTTTTCATTTCTTCAGTCTTCTCTTCCCCATCCCCGCTGGTGACGTAATCAGGGGGAGGACTGTTCTATAATTTAATAAACCCCTTCATACCTACTGCCTGCTTCCTATTCTGGTCTTTTTGTTGGGCTGGTCCCCGATGTCCTCCATCAACCTGCTCGCCACCCCCTCGCCTCACGGTGAGGAATGAGGCAGCCTGGGCAGGCGATGTGACTTCCCCACATAAAATATTTATTGTCCATGCATAGTTAACATGTTGTGGAAAATGTTCTTAGCTAACCTAGGACTGTCAATGGTTAATTGACCAACCAAATATTGTATGATGCCATGATGCTTGAAGTGGGCTACTGCCCGATTGCCACACCTCCCATTAAGAACTGATCAAAAAGATGCCTATAACTTTAAATTTCAGTTTTAATGTCATTTGCGTTTTGAATTTGCAACTTTGCAAATCCGGTACATAAAATCCAAAGAGAAGAACCATTCAGTGCATCACTGATATTTCTCGAAACCTTATCCAAAGTTGTAAAAAGTTATAATAATTCAGTTTATAGTTCATTAAATAAATACCAGATTTTAATTTAATTTACATTTAATTAAAACTGTGATCCATTGCATTAAAACAAAAAATCATTATTTAAATTTAATAATTTGGCTATTATAGTTCATTAAATATGATTTTAATTTAATTAAATTTAATTAAAACTTTAATCCATTACATTAAAACAAAAAATCACTGGTTTTACACTTTTGTTTCACAGTTTACTAATTTATTTTTGAAGATAACATACAGTTCAATTAAAAGTATTTTTTGTTACTCTATTGAAGTTAAAGCTTTAAAAATAATCATTATTTCTCAATAGTTTACCGATCCGCTGAACAAGTATTTCTCAACTGGTTAAATGCCAAATTCTCAATCAGCCCAGCCTAAGCCTCTTCTATTTTTCAACCACGAAATGAGAAGTTTGCTGCTCACAGACTTTGGCAGCCCGATCCTAAGCTCCAGCACCGCTGCAAGGTACAGAGGCGCTGAAATGGCAGTCACTGTATCCTGCTGAGGGAGAGCAGGCACTGGAGTCCCCTCGGGGTAAGCGAACATTTGTTCCTTTATGCCAGCTACAACCCCACTGGCACCAATGGGTTACCCTGGATCTGCACCTGCTATTTAGCAGGCACAGCACCAAGGAGGCCTGTATCGGGCTGCTCAGTTCAGGAGAGGGCATAGATCTGGCGGAATAGGATTCGGCCACCATCCCCACCCCCTACTGGGCCCGAGCCGCCTACCGCTCTCCCCCCCTCCACCAGTTCTACCCTCCCCCCAGCCCAAAAAGCCTCCCTGCTGGCTGGGGGGGGGGGGATGCACACTGCCTGGTGCTCCAGTCGTCTATCATCCTGGCACTGAGCGCCGACTGGTGCTGGCCGGCCTCTTTGCCAGCGCTGTCTCCCGCCAGCGGGTAAGTGCCTTATGGTTACTCCTTTAAATCTCAGCACTTTCTATCTGTCGCAGTTCCATTTGCTACATCTTAGCCTCTCCCAAATTACATACCCATAATTGTGACAGTAAAACAGCTCATTAGTCACTGATTTATGGCACAGGTGCACAAGACACTATCGGCTTACTTTTGGAGGAACAGTAATTACAACCACAAAGGTGACACTTTATGGATTTGCGCATTTTATAAGAACATTATAACGTGCTGCAGGGGAGGCACCGAAGTTGTGCTCAGTCATATGGAAATATATCTTTCTTCTCTCTCACTTTTTATTGACTCCAGTTCGCCTTATGGTCATTAGTGCAGACTCTTTTCTAAATAGACAGAGCAGGTCATAAGGGAAGGGTGTTTAAGCATCATTGCCGTTTTATATTGGGCTGTTGCTAAGACTGCCTATTGGAGCATATGTTTTGGTTTTCATTTTACAGACATGGATCTTTAAGAGACAGAAGGATGAGGACTTAAGATGTTTCTCCTCTTGCTAGAAGTGCCACCTTTCACAGAACTACAGATACTGCTGACATTGGATTGTCTCCTTAAGGACAATGTCTTATCATAGCATTAAGCAAAAGTTTTCTTTAAATTCTAGAACGGTGTTTCTCAAACTGGTAGGTTGCGACCCACCAGTTCGTGTAACGTTTCCCCAGTCCCTTTAAGGAGCAGGGGAAGAAGAGAGGCAGGGAAATGATTCCCAGGTTCTCGTCCCTAAGGGGGGGTGCTTTCACTTACTTTAACATTGGTAACGTTTGTAAACATTGGTAAAGTAAGTGAAAGCACCCCCCTTAGGGGTGAGAACCTGGGAATCACTTCCCTGCCCTTGCCCCTCCCCTGCAAAGACTTACTGAGGGAGTAAAGCTCCCTCAAAGTTTGAGAACCACTGTTCTAGAATAATTTGTAGAGGCCACTTCCAGACAAGTGAGTTTCAAAGCTGATTCATGCACCTCCAGTTAAAAAGACTTCAAGGAGCAATGAAAGCAGCATTATGGAAGGTATGATTGTATATACAGGTCCAGCCTTGTTATATACGGATTTTTTAGACACTGATTTGACTCAACACGAATGGCCCCTGCAAATCAGAAGGAATGTGCTGATCCCTGGAGAAGGGGAAAAATGCACCCCTTTAAAATCAGTCTGAACAATCCTTTAACAATAGTTTCGTAAATGAGAGAGAGAGAAGGCAGCTGACTGACAATACATCCAACCTTCTCTCTCCAGGCGACCCCTCCCTTCCCCCTGAGCACATGGAAGAAAGGTGATCACTTTGCATTGGTGAAGGGATGGGCTGAGCGAAGCACCTTTCTATGTGGTTGGAGGATGACTGATTGATGGATTGCCTTCTTAATGATTCTTATCTTACATCACAAAGGTCAGCAAGGCTGTTTTTAAATCACTGGAGCGAGGGAACTTTGTTTTTTAAATGGATTTGCTTTAGTGCGTTGTTTGCCATCCACGTGAGTTCTGGGAATGGAACCCATACGAAAGAACTATACAGATGTGTGTCGCTTAACAACCTTCTGCTTAACAACGGACCGCATATACAAGGGTGCTCAAAGTACAACAAAGAGGCTCTTAATGAGCCTGCAGCAGAGTGTGTGTTAACACAACAAAGAGGCGTTTAATGCAGAGACGAGGCAATCTCTCTCCAGTAGCCTGTGCAGCTAATTAGTGTCTGGCAGGGAGTGTTTGTTTACACAACAAAGGCACTAGACTAGGCTGAATGGTCACTTAACGACTTAAGACTGCAGTCCTATCCACATTAGAGTAAGCATCTTTGACTGTAATGCTGCTTACTTCTGAGTAGACATGTATAGGATTGGGGTCTTAATCACATAACAATGGCGACTGGAGAACACCTGTATAAGTACTCAACATCAGAAATAAGCAAATTATTCTAGCAAGAAAAAGTCAATTTTACACACACACACCAGGCATGAGAAGCAACCAGCACAATCCTAACAGCCTACCATGTGTATTCCATCAAATGGAAATCAAAGACACCCTCTTCTATCCAAAAGCAATTAGAATTTTAAAAACCTTTTTTACATGCAAGTTTCAATTCCACAAAGTGATCTCAACTACTTTACCTTGTATCCTAGGATCCCTCTGAGTGGAAACTTCCACTCAAAAGCAAAAAGTGAAAATTGCAAGCTAGTTCAAGTTAAGTTTCCCCTGCCCCACATAAAACTGACCCTCTGAAAGCCATGAAGCAATTCATCTGTTGCTATAACCAAGCTTCTCAGAAGTATGCAATATAAAAGCAATTTAGTTAAGATGAAAAGTTCCCAGAGTTCTGCATAGGAAGCATATTTGAAATGCATGAATATAAATAATCGCACATACAAAAAAATTAATATGTTATACGTTAACATTTTGCTTCTAAAAAGTGTTCTCTCTTTACCCATCAGAGAGCCTCGTGGCACCTGAAAGACCAAGAGATGTGGTTGCAGCAGAATCTTTCATAATCTAGAGCTCACTGGATTAGTTGCACAAATTATTATTCACAGTTTGCAGATTTACACAGATAAGTATATGGAGAACTGAGGAAGAAACTTCAGGCATCTGATAGAAATAGAAGCTCAAACCACAATAAATCCACTGAGGGCGCAATCCTAACCCATTTTCCAGCACTGACACAATGGCAGTGCAGCTCTAAGGTAAGGGAACAAACATTCCCTTACCTTGAAGAGGCCTCCATGAGTGACACCCAAATGCAGGATGCAGCACATGTCCCATTGACACAGCTATGCCAGTGCTGGAAAGTGGGTTAGGATTTGAGCCTAAGGAATCTAAGAAGTGCTGGCATCAGGTTGCTGGGGTCTCAACCCTGGACAAAGTCCTACACTGGGCAAGAGGTCTGGTCTAGAAAGGGTTGAGCTGCCATTAAGCCCATCTGAAGATTGCCAGTTCAAGGTCACCGGAAGCCTCTGTGATCAGCGAGAACTTGAGGGCTGACAAACCAAGCCCTTTTGGGTGGGAGCCAAAAGAAGCCGGCTCTAGCACTTTCTGTGTGAGGGAAAGGAGATATCTGTCAGAGTGGGAAACAACGTTTAACCAGACCATAAGAGATGCATCTGGACTGTAGATTGTTCTTGAAAGATAGAACTTAATTTGTGATTGTAAAAACCTCCTTGGGTGTATAGAGAAAACCTTCTTGTGTAAACCGCCTTGAATAAAGCCAAAGGAGCAATCCAATGACCAGAAAGGCAGTATATAAATATGATTTATTATTACACATGTAATAATGGTGTCCCCTGATTGGGCCTCTGCACTATCACTGCCACAAATACTAAGGGTTGAGATGTTAGTGAATCCTCTGACTGCTGTAGGTGAATCCTGACATTGGGCTGTCAGAATGCCAGATGCAAGGGAGAGCACCAGGATGCAGGTCTCTTGTTATCTGGTGTGCTCCCTGGGGCATTTGGTGGGCCGCTGTGAGATACAGGAAGCTGGACTAGATGGGCCTATGGCCTGATCCAGTGGGGCTGTTCTTATGTTCTTATCCTCTGACTGCTGTAGGCCCTCAGCCATCTTCCAAACTGTCTGACCCTCAAGTCTGAAATGCCTCAAGGACTTATGTCATCTTGCTGCAGCAAACAAACATGGCTATGCCTTGTGTACAAAGTTATAGCTTTACTGAATATACTATAGTTGCCACCATGAAAAGAAAAGCATTATCATTCCCTCCATAGATAATCTAATATTCTTTGGGGGGTAACTTAAAGAAGAGATGTTTAAAAAGAAGATGACGAATCAGTCACTAATCTCATAATTATTCTGTGGATATGCTTTCTAAATGGAAAACCAATTGCATTTCTGTAATAGACTGTATTCCCTGGTCTCTTGGCCTATGTTCTATCGTTCAATTAACACACCTAAATTGATTCAATAAGGGTAAGAATGTCATGAATTTAAAGGAAAATGCATTTTTTTTTTTTTAACATTTTGTAACCTTAGATATGGGCCATATTCATTCACCTATTTAACATTATTAAACTAAACATATTTCACACAATTTGTGAGTTATGGAATTCAATTATGTCATTGAATGTATTTGAGTTGGGGCTTTTAGTAAGATACAATTTCAGAATAAAAGAGAAACCTCTCACATAAGTCATTCTTGCAGAAGGTACTCCACCTAAAGCTGTTCAAATGATCTAGGACATTAACAGTTTCTAGTATTTTTCTGGGAACCTATATTTCAAAAATATCCCAAATTACAACTGCAGCTGAAACCTCCAAGACATTTATTTTTTGTTATAATTAGTACAAGTTTCACAAATGCGAAGGCCTCCACAGACAGACACATCAGTAACAAAGAACAAGTGTATGGCTTCAGCATGACACTTTGTTAGGAGGAGGATGGAAGCCAAATCTCCAACAAGGGGCTGGGATTTATAGCTCTAATACCAGTGTTGCTAACAACAACGTTAACTCTGCGGCAGATGTTTGGACACCAAAACAAAGGGATCAGTAATACGGACGCTAAGCCCCAAACTGGAACACTTCAAGAAAGAATCAATGCCCTTAAAAGTACTGAATGCATGTAGGCAAGCATGAACTTTAAACTCACCAACTGAAGATCTAGCAGAACGTACACATACTGGGTTTCTTTAGAAAACAAAAACCCATACTCTCCTATGTTTGTGTCATTGCAGACTCATTGCCATGAAAGAAAATAAATGAATTGCTGTAACAGGTGAAACAAACAAGAACATCTTGGATCCTGCAACAGATAATATTTTGTCTAAATTAAAACAAAGGCCAGACTGGTTCACTAAATTAGTGAGCTGAATGTAAGCTTCTGCCTTTCAATGCCTTGGCCTACAGAGGATGAACAGCAATAAGCAATTCACCAAAGACCAGTTCCAAAGAAATACTTAAATCATGTTTGATAGACACTCACCCTTGCATGATTAGAAAGTGTAATTCCTAATTTCATGGAAATGTGATTCCATGATTAGAGAGATGCTCTTTACACTCTCACAGAACACCAGAACCAGGGGACATCCACTAAAATTGAGTGTTGGAATGGTTAGGACAGACAAAAGAAAATATTTCTTTACTGAACATGTGGTTGGTCTGTGGAACTCCTTGCCACAGAATGTGGTGATGGCATCTGGCCTGGACGCCAGGGGATTGGACAAGTTTCTGGAGGAAAAATCCATTACGGGTTACAAGCCATGATGTGTATGCGCAACCTCCTGATTTTAGAAATGGGTTAGGTCAGAATGCCAGATGCAAGGAAGGGTACCAGATTGAGGTCTCTTGTTATCTGGTGTGCTCCCTGGGGCATTTGTTGGGCTGCTGTGAGATACAGGAAGCTAGGCTAGATGGGCCTATGGCCTGATCCAGTGGGGCTGTTCTTAAGTGTGGGAAAACCTGCTGCGTGAGAGACTGGGATGTGCATGCTCACCTTTAGCATCATGTAGTGCGCAGGGTCAGTCACAAGCATAGAATGTTAGAGCTGGAAGGGACAGTGAAGGTCATCTAGTCATACAGAGCAATATAGACACTTCCTTCACAAAGTTGTTCAGAAATACGAAGTCTCTGTATCAATGCAGAAGGTACATTCAGCTGAAAAACAATTTCACTGAGAGTGGTTCTATCTTGAAACATAATCCACAATTATAATACGATGCAGGCATATTTCTTAAGAACTAAAAACAGGCAACTCTCTCATCCAGGCCGCCAGCATCACCTCTATACTGAAGCTGTACATGCCGTCTTCTCTGAGAAGTGATATTCTAGGTCCAATCCTATCCTGTTTTCCAGTGTCAGTGCAGCTGTGCCGATGGGGCATGCACTGCATCTTGTGGTCAGGCAGCAGTCACAGATGGCTCCTTAAGGTATGGGAACATTTGTTCCCTTACTTCGGGGCTGCACTGCAGCTACACCGGTGCTGGAAATTGGGTTGGATTGGGCCCTTAGTTGTTCTCCAATGGACGGCAAATCTACTTTATTACTGGAACACATTTCCATCTCTCCCTGAGGACCACATGCTACACTGCTTTCAACAGAACACAAAGCAAAATAAACCTGGCACCAGTTCCGTAATTAAAATAGAGGAAAAACAACAAACTTAAGACAGCACAATCAACAATGAAAGAAAGTTAGTGTGTTCCTGAATGTGTTTGGCTGGCCTCTTCATTAACTGATAAATGAGCCCTATTACCTCAGAGTAGTATGCTGATAACAGAGTGATTGTCCCAAAAGGCGAATTCCAATGGTCTTGTACAGCAAAGAGGGATTTCTGTTGGTGTTCCGCTATCCAGTTAGAAGAGGATGATGGCAGGTGATATGATTTCTTCAGTTATCTTTGTGGAGCACATAAAAGTTTTAAGGCAAGAATGATAGACTACATTTCCCAGTAGACGAGAGTCTGAAGGTACTTAACAACCTTGTTATCTTAAGTTCCAAGAGAAATGTTTTGATGATTCCACAGTGCCATCTTCCACCAGCAGAAATAAACCAGTTATATTTTGTTACAAAAGGGGAAAAAAATTACAAGTGTCTTCTCTGAAATGTTCTGTTTAACACCAATTAAAGTTAAAAAAAATGTGTTGTATATGTTCTTAAAAGATTGTTTTCAGGTTTTTCCAAAGAACAGATTGCAGCCCTATCAGAAGGGTCAGAAATGAACTTTAATGCAATCTTAAAAACGCTGGCCCAATTCACTCAGGCTAGAGATGGGAAAAGGGCAGGACAAAGTGAGGCGAATGATATTTAGTAGGGATATTTAGTATATTTAGTAGGGATAGAGCGACTCTTATATTTCCTCTTATATTTATATATTTAGCAGGGGAAGAGCGATTGTCCCACTTCACCCCAGCATGGCGTCTTTTTCTAGTAGTGGCTGTTGCTGGGATCTCTTCTGTATTATTTAAGATTGCGAGACCTTTGGGTACAGAGAACCATTAATATATTTTATTACATAAATTGCTTTGTGAACAACTCTGGTTGAAATGAAGTATACAAGTTAACCCTCACTATCCTCAGGGGTTGGGGATGGTCCCCTCTCGGATACCAAACCTAAGGATATTTTATTTATTTTACCCACGGATTTATTTTACCCATCAGAGAAGGCCTTTTTACATGTGCCGCCGCCTAGGGAGGTGTGTGGGACAGCGGCAAGAAATAGGGCCTTCTCAGTAGTGGCACGAACACTATGGAATTCCCTTCCCCTCGACTTAAGAACTGCTCCCTCTCTTGAAACTTTCCGGTGAGGCCTAAAGACCCTTCTGTTTAGACGAGCCTTCTGAGTTCCTGGCCTTTTAAACATCTTTTTAAACATCCTTTAATATCTTTTTTAACATCTGGTTATAGGCCTGATCCTTTTCTAATTTGCTGCGCTATGCTCTTTTACCTGCTTATTTTTTTCTTCTTCTTATCTGACTACTGTTTTTATGATATGTTATGTTTTTAAGTTATGTTTTGTAATTTGTTTTTAACCTTGTTTGTAAGTCGCCTTGAGTCCCTTTGGGGAGAAAGGTGGGGTAAAAATAAAGTTGTTAATAATAATAGTAATAATAATAATAATAATTTTGTATTATATTATATAATACATATATACATATATACATATATATATATATATATATATATATATATATATATATATATATATATATATATATATATAATATAATTAAATATTATTATTATATTGAGATTTGCAAGGAGACCCTCAGAGGATGGCTGGACATGACCAGAAGTGTTTTCCACTCAAGTCCAGAGGTGTTATGAAGTGCAGGGAGGCATGTGTGACCTCCCTGAACTTCAGAAGGCCTCCCAGAGGCTTCTGAGATGCACTTCCATTTTTCATCAAACTAGAAGTGCCTCTCAGAAGCGTCGGGAGACTTTCTAAGGCACAAAACGGTCACATGCGCCCTCCATGCATCTCAGAACACCTCCAGGGTGTGACCATAAGGCACTATCAGTCACATCAAGGAGGTTTAGTGAGGTTCTCCAGACATGGGTCAGGATCTGCGGTAATGGAAATTCATGGGTCCCAAACTTGCTGATAAGGAAGACCAACCTGTATAAGTCTTCTTCATCATCTTCATAATAATAGAAGCTTGGAAAGTAAGTGATAGCAGGAAGAGTAAGAGGTGAGCAGTTACGCCTAATGGGATTATTCGGCTAAAAGAGAGGCAAAGAACATCTAGACTATTCTCTCCCCCGGGCATTCCCCCACCCCCCCTCTCTCTAGCCTCCCCACACCTCCCCCTCCCCGCCCCTGCTTACAGTGCTGTGGCTCAGCGGTCCATGAGACCGCTGAGCAGCAGAGGACGGGTGCCCGCCCAGCACTAGCACAGCGCTGGGCTGGAATGGGCGCTGCCCTGGCGGTAAGCCTTGCAGACGTGCCTTATGGCATGTTCGCACAGTGCGCTCCGGCAGAAAGCTGGAGCACTGAGTTCAGGATTGGGCTCTCAGGCTGCAATTCCAATCACACTTTCCTGAGAGTAAGCCCCATTGAACAAAATAGGACTTACGTCTGAGTAGACTTGGTTAGGATTGTGCCCTTAAAGCAGTGGTTTTCAAACTTGCAGGAAGAGTTTGAGCCACTCTAAGTTCTTGCGGGGGGGAGACAGGGGGGCTGCAGGGGCTTGAGTTCACTTACCTGAGCCTCCTGCAGTCTCCTGCGCGACCCTCTGCAGAGCTCCCCGCAGTTTCAGAAGTGAAAGTGGAGCCATCGTACTCCACTTCTGCTTTAGCAGAGGCTGGGCGCAATCGCTCCACTTTCGCTTTCAAAGTTGTGGGGAGCCCTGCAGAAGGTCGCACAGGGCTCCCCGCACCCCCGGGAGGCTGCAGGAGCTCAGTTACATGCAGCCAAGCCCCTGCAGCCCTCCTGAGCAGCGCAATCCTGGGGATCACGCCACTGCCTCCTCCCTGCCTCCAGTCTGCCCCCGCCCCTTAAGGGGAAATAGGCCGGGGCTCACAGGCTGGGGCATCGCAACGCCCCCGTTTGAAAAGCCCTGCCTTAAAGTATCATCTGAACCAGCAGGTAGACTACAGAGAGGTGAAGAAGGAAGATCTTGTGACATTAGGACATGAAAACATTGTACTGTACTTTAAAGTTACTAAGGGTGAAGGAGAAAGCAAGCTATGCGGCTGTCCATTTTGGCAGCTACTGTCACGTCTCAAATTGCCTCAGGTAACCGTTTTCAAAGCACAAGGACATGAAGCCAGGGGTGCAGTGGCTTTCTTGTGGTTTTTTAAAGTCCGCCATTAAAACCTGACTGAAAACATATGTGCCGCCTGCCACTTTGTGAAACTGTACTGCAGAATTACAGAACTTCAGATATATGACAGATGGAACTCTGATTAGCTCTCGATGCCTTATTATGCTGGTGCACAGAACTGATTAACTCAAACACATTATATCTAATTTAAAACTAAAAGGAGACCCTCCGCTAGTATCCTTAAGACCCATCCATATAGCATAACATTTTCCTAACAAACAAATCCTCTGTGTGGCTTTCACAAAGTCATCTCTCTCTCTCTCTCTCTCTCTCTCTCTCTCTCTCTCTCTCTCTCTCTCTCTCACACACACACACACACACACAGGAGGAGGAGGAGAATGTTGCAGGAGGAGAATTAGTCTTCCATTTCTTTTTCTTTGTTTGTAATGTATGAAAGAGATTGTACTTCTATGCTAATATGCCAATATTATTCTGCTTTCTAAATGTAGTAATCAACTGGGTATAACCTGTGTAGGGGTGGTGGGTTTTTTCTTCCAGAAAGAAACCCAACTTCTGTATCAAAATATTACAGATTAGGCATCATAACAAGTCATATCCTGCAAGCTGATTAACAGCACAATCCTATATGTGTTTACTCAGAAGTACATCTCATTTAATTCAGTAGGACTTACTCCAAGGAAAGTGGTATAGGACCATAGCCTTAATTGTGCAAATTAAGCAGATTGGTACCTGGACAGCTATAGGAAAAATTATTCTCTCCTGTATGTTCATAGTTGAATACAGATTCCCAACATCTATGAAACTAATGAGCTGTAGAGGACAAGACCATAGTCACTTTAAGACCAGCGCAGATACACAGGGCCTCTGAGAGGAATTCTATCAGGGGGTACACAGTTTCTTTTGGGCCCTTTTGCAAAGGGGTGTGTGAAACAGAGTGGGAGAGGATGGTGATGGGTAAGTAGAATGGGGGCAGAGAGAGGCCAATCAGGGTCGGGGGAGGGTGCAGACAACTGGAAAAGTCTTTGGAAGCCCGGTTACCTACGCATATGGCATCGGTAGCTAGACACAGGAATATGGTACAGCAAACATGTGTACCCAAGTCTCTCTAAAATCTTGTAAATATAGAAAATCATGCAGAAAATTAGCATCGTCCTATTTAGGGTCACACTAGAATGGAAAGTGTCCTGTGTGTACCAAAACTTACTTCTGCAGCAGCTGTAGTTTTACAGCTGTGTCTCTGAGCTCCTATACACTCCTTCAGGGTAAGCAGATCCACAAGCAAAGAGCTAGGGTAGCAGGCCAGTTTCCTCCAAGATTTGATACTGTGTTAAGGAATATCATGTATGCATTCCTCAGCCTATCATATATGGCTTGCCAGTAGCTGCAGTAGATGCAGTAGAAGCTTGTGGTAGGGTCTCCAGCATCTTGTGCAGGCAATAAGTCTGACTAGATAGGAAAATGTAAGATCCCAAGAAATTTCTGGGCCCCCTCCTTTGGCTCCTGGGCCTCCTTTATGACCCTGGACCTGGGCACAAATTACCCCCTTTACCCCCCTCTCCTAGGCGCTGCACATACATATGACAACACCATGGGAAGGCCACCAAAATCAACCATACTCCAGCTGCAAAATCTACATGGATCACTCATAACATCTAACATGTACCCCAGCTCTAACATACCACATGGATCACTCTTCATTCCACTGAACATATCCTATACCTCCCAGTGGCAATGTCCAGTGAAGACTGCAACAAGGAACTCCGTTAATTCCCAAATTGTTATAATCAAGAAACCAATTTCTAATAAAAGCATGAATGTCAGCATTCCCACCTCTGTACTAGATCCTTTCTGCACTTTATAAGCCAGTGTTCTTCAAAGTACAGGTTGCAATCCAGTACTCTGGGTCACAAGGTGCTTTCCACTGGGTCGTAAGTTTAAAATATATATGTATATTTGCAATGTACAGCAGGAAGGCCCACCAGTCACATCGAACAAGTAAATTAAAAAAAAAATTTATTTGTTGTATATTTGATTAATTATAAAGAATCTTCTTACATTAATACAGTGCAACGTGACTAATTAGTAAAAAGCTTTAAATTAGCTTGCCTGTTATTTTGTTTTTTATTAAATACCATACAGGAATAGGGTTGTGAGGGTTGTGATATTATTGCACAGGCTTGTAGGGGAAAAAGTTTGAAGAACACTGCCATAAATGTTGTGTGGTTGTACAGTTGCACCTTATTTTAACACCGAAGGAAAGCAATGCAGTGAGATTTCAACACGTAAGAAATAGGCTACGTCACCCAGCATCTACCATCTGTTCCTTTTCTTTGAAAACTTGGTACCTTAGTTATCCCAAACAGATGCTGCAAATCTATAAGAAACAGTTCCCTTTCAAGTTGAGCTGGCAACTCAACCTAGTGGACTTCTCTTGGCATTAAAGAAGACTGTCCTATGACCATTAATTCCTTCTTACAGAGAATTTTTTTTAAATGACTGCCTGCTATAGCATACATTATTTAAAAGTCCTTATATCTGTCAAACAAGTTCTGATCACGAGGAATGGCCTGGTTACGAATACATTTACAATCCAATCCACTACAACTCTCTGCGTGGCAATGCAGTAGAGCCAACATGGCGCCCACAGAATCGGATGGGGGAGTTTTGGCCTTCATAGGCCTACTCCATCGCTATCACTGGCTCAAGTCTGCATTGACCCGGGAAGGTGAATCAGGACCAGGAAAGGGGTCAGGATGCAGTGGGTGCCCCTGCTGCTGAATCTACCCCCATCCTCAGCCCAATCTTCCCTCCTCCCCACCTTCTTGCCACCCTGTTGCGCCCTCTCCCAGGCTCCCTCTAACCCCATACACCAGTAGTCTTCGACCTCTTTCATGCCACAACCCCAATAAATAAATGCAGAATGAGACTGGGGACCCACCATTGATTTACCTCCCTCCCAGAACCCTATCCTCCCACCCCTGCCTCTACTTCTGCCCACTCTTCACCCTGTAATACCCTCCGAGTGCTGTTCACTGTTAACAAAACATTCTTATTAGAGAGAGCAGAAAAAGTTACCCTGAATCCTGGCACTAGTAAAAGTGATTACACTGGCAGCCCAAAAAGAAGAACATGAAACAGGCTTGGAATGAATTCAACTTTATTGATAAACAGACCTGCAGCAGGGGAAAAGCCTATCTAAGCTCTGTAGTATGCTGGCAACTAACTGCCTGGGGGGAAATGGCATTGGCCATCTACCTCCCCCTGACCCCAATTGGGCATCACATCCTGGCTCAAGACATCACTTCATCAAGGACTGAGTTGATGACCAACCCCAAAGGGTCAAGGCAGCCAGCCAGTATAGACCCACACCGGAAAACTTTGTGTAAGCCTTTGCTCGAACCAGCCAAGGGGCTTGCAGGCAGCCTCACCAACCCAGGTAAGTGTTGTCAGAGTGGTCCTGGTTTACCCCATGGCCTTCCTAACATCAGCATGTACGCTGGCCCTGCTCAAAGCCAGCATGCCACCCGGCCTAACCCAAAACAAACTTGCCAAAACTCCCAATTCAACCTCATCCAAATGACAATCTGGGGTAGGCAAAAAAAACTACTACCCAACAGCCAATCAAGTTAACAGCAAAAAAATTCCTACTCGACCCTTAAAAAGCAAACAGCTAATCTCAGACTGAATATCAGGTGGGTGGACACGGCTTGCCAAATTGGCATTGACTGAAGCTGGGCAGAAGCCCCCAAAACAGCCACATCACACCCCCAGCACCAACGGGCAGCCAATTGTTTGCCCGCATTTTCCCGCCTCTGCCTCGTGCGCAGAGTGGGACAGGCTGTGAAATGCTGATGGAGCTGCAAGCGCCCCACTGTAGTTTTAGCACAATTGGTAAAAACCTGAGCAGGACAAGGACACAATCTCCTGGTACTTAAATGAGTTCATCAGGTGGCTCCTCCTTCAGCTGGTGGTGCCCTAAATCCAGCGGTCTTCAACCTTTTTTCATTCCTGTAAGTTGCCGCAATCCCACAACTGAGTCTTCAGGACCCCATAGGGGTCCTGGCCCCAGAGTTGAAGAACCATTGCCATACACTGCCTTACCTGGGGTGGCAAGCATCCGTGACCTGTCACTACGCTAACCTGGCTGCCTGACTGCATCACCATGAACTTATCCTATCCTCATCCATTCTGACACTGTACACAAGGTGGATGAAGCTGAAAATCATGATTAGGGAAAGTGATATGCCTGTCTCTGGTAACAAGCCCTTGGTTGTTATGGAGATGATGTATCAACTGCTGTTCATTAGACTAGTTCTAAATTTGGCAGTTTTGCTCAAGTGTGCCGGGTCATTGCAAGGCTCCAACACCTTGCAATGCAACTGATAAAAAAAGGAAAATTGTACTTTTTCTTTTCTTTTAGAAATCATTAATTACTGCATGCGCATCTGCTAATTGACTCAACTTGATGCTGAAAACATGTTCACTGCTGATCTTAAGGAACTGTTCAGTGCTAATTCCAGTTAAGTGTTTTATGTCCATGATAAATAAGGTCTAAGATTTAAAAAAAAAAAAAAAAAGACCACAACGTTTTCTTATAAATTGCACCCATACATGGAGGAGTGAGCAAGGGTTGTCATATGAGTGGGTTGTCTCCTTCATGCCCTGCTTGTGAAATTTCTGATGACACCTGATTGGCCACTATGACAAGAAGAATGCTAGGCTAGATAGATCTTTCCTCTGATCTAGCACTGCTCTTCTTCTGTTTGTTTGAGGCAGAAGCTCTTTCACTATCCTTGTTCTCAACACACATTTCAGGCTGGACCAGGAAAGATCAATCTTACTCTTTTTGCATATCCCCAAAGCCCATATCACTAAGTGCAACTTCATTTCAACACTGCTCCCTATAAAACCCACCATGCTCCGCTGCAACAGCTCACCCAACCTCATGGTTTATTCTTTCATTGGGATATCTTTTATTTAAAATATTTCCATCCCATCTTTCTAGACTGCTAAATAACATGATCCTATACATGTTTAGTCATAAGCAAATCTCACTGCATTCAGTGAGGTTTACTCCTAGGGAAGCATGCACAGAACTCCCTGCTACCAGGGCTCTGATACAAGATAGAAATCCAAGACAGCTAAATAAATTTTCATATTAATGCTAATTAAAAAAAAAACCAATCAGCACCAAAAATCTCAATAAAGGTTTTTAAAAAAGAATGAAAAAAATCAATCCATTAAAAAAAGATCAAGAAAATGAGTTTCACCTGGTGCTGAAAAGAAGTTAGTCACTTAGATATCAGTTAAGAGAATCTAGAAAGATTCCAGGAGCAGGAGCACTCCGAGACCCTGGTTTGGATCTTAACGAGTCAATACTTCTGCTTCCTGGGTAACCTTGGGGCAGTCACTATCTCTCAGTCTCACCTACCCCACAGGTTTCTTGTGAGGACAAAAGGAGGGGAGGAGCCAAGTTCGCCACCCCTGTGCACCTTGGAGAAAAGGCAGTATAAAAATGTGAAACACACACACACACACACACACACACACACACAAAATGTATCATGGATAAGGTGGGCCTTCGGATAATTTAGTAGTTGCAAGCCATCAAGACTTTTCTACATCAATTCTATCAGCTTGAGTTGTGCCCAGAAACAAAATGGAAGCCAGCAATGCTCTCTCCCAGTACCAGCAAGACAAATTCTGGATATTTAGCCATTATTCTGACCACTGTATCCTGACTCAGCAGAAGTTTCTAAGTAGGACAGCCCCACATACAACACAGTCTAGATGTTACCAGGACACAGGTAACTGTGGCAAAACTATGGGAGAGTTAGTAAGCTTTTTCAATAACAATACACTGGGGAATTGAAGAACTCAACAGCGAGCAGCCTAAACTTCTGACTTCTTTGCCAAACAAAACCTTCGCTCCTATTCAAATACCCGTCCAGTCATGCTATGCTGTACCTAATTACACTCCATTGCCAAGTTGTCACTGCCTCATTTATGGGCATTTTACGAAAATAAAGCCATCATGCCACTTTTACAGCTTGCGGCATTCATTCGCCACATTAAATACACCTCTTCTTGGAAAAAAGCTATTTTCTTCCTGTAGGAGATTGCCAGGCTTTTTATCGCAGCAGCAGACAGCAGGCCATAATGTTGACAAATGCTCACAATGATCGGTAAAACACTTATTGGTACAGTGGGCTTTGCTGCTTAGTTTCCAGCATGCTGACGGAGCACCTTGATAAGTAAAATTTCTCTCCCTGCATTTCTGAGCAGCAAGTATGCACACGTACGGGCAACCAGCCTTAGTCCTCAGGCAAAGCAAGCCACAGCTGGTTCATGGAAAAGTAGACTGCCTGAGCCACAACACAGCCAAGGGAGGGGATGGCCACAGCTCTTTTCATTAACATCCCCTTTTCTCCTTCCACATCACGTTAGTTCAAGCTTTTGACGGGTACCCTTGAAAACCTTTAGGCAACTGTCTTTCCATGGATTGCTACTATAGGAAAACCACTCATCATCCACACCTACAAATATTTTTCAAAGGCCACTTCACAAGATGCACTGCACAACCTCCGTCCAGTCAGTTGTATGACAATCCTACACGGGCTTTTCAATATATATGTGAGTTTGTCCGTGCCCGCATACAGAGAGATACGATTGATGGTGTCATATGTGCCAGTCCACATACACTTTGCCTACTACATCACAGAGTTGGAAGTAACCCACAAGGCCATCTAGTGCAACCCTGTGGTTGTAGAAGGAAATCGTCCTACAGTATCTGCAGCAGCTGCCTGTCAAGCTCAATGACTTGCAATGAGGGAGAATCCACCACTGGGACCCACCAGTGGGTTGTGACCCAATTTTTGGTCATTTGCAAAACTGACAGGGTGGATTAGGCTATATGTGCATCAAGGGTTAAACAAGCAGCTGCACTTGGCATTTATAAATCAGACAGCAGCCTCTAGGGCCTCTAAAAGCTTGAGAACCACTGCAGTATACAATTGTACAAAGGAAAAAAACAAACAAACTTTGTCTCTAAAGCAGTTACTAATGTTACTATAAATTCTTCCCAAAATAATTTACCCTATCAACGAACCCACCAGACTGATATGAAGGAAAAGGAAAGAGAGAGAGAGAGAGAGAGAGAGAAAGAGATAAGTATCTTGGCTCATTTTGCTGCAATGCAGAAATGTCTAATAAAATTGAGAAAGACACCAAGTTTATAATCCATGGGCTCAAATTAAAATCCACACTTTGGTACTTAACAAATATGCTCATCTACAGGTCAGGGTCCCACATAAGAAACAGAAGGGGAACAAGCCAGCGTTTTTTTGGACAGGATACCTCGCTAGTTGGCTCGTATACAGGATTGCCAGTTTGCCCATGCCGACCCAATTTTTTCTTAGGGGAAGACAGGTCCAGCTCCAAGAGAACATGTGCCCAGAGCGGTGTCAAATTCCAGAACATCTCCCAAGTGAACAGAACTCTAGAACATCTGCCAAGTGAGGCTCCTGGCTCCTGCCTCTCCTCTCTTCCATGCACTTTCTGAAGAAGCAGGAAGAAGAGGAACAAGGAAATGGCCTAGCGGCTGCTAGGCTTGGATGCTCTCTCTCTCTCTCTCTCTCTCTCTCTCTCTCTCTCTGTTGAATGGGCCCAATGAAAAGAGATGACAAGGCAAATTCTGAGCATGGAGAGGATAGGCCCTGAGTGGACAGGTGGCAAAGGGTAATCTCATTTGAGAATCACTGCTGGTTTCTGCCCTGTTACCACCAAGGTACTCCAATTCACCAGTTTTTCCTCCTTTTTTAACACTTGGCTATTCTTTAACATCACTAGGCCCCACCTCAGAAATTGGAAGCATCTGACCTGGCAGCCTCATACATATACACATGACAATCATCGCCCACACTGTATTCAATCATTGTTGCTTGGTGGGCTGGTGGAGAGATTTCCACTTCCTCACAACATGAAGTGGGCTGCAGTATTGTCCAATGCAATTTTTATTCATCCTTTGTTTTTATTTTCTGTACAGTTTCGTTTTCTGGACTTGACAACAATGCATCTGTTTGGCACACTAGCTTAACTTTCTCTACTACACACCAAGCATTTTTGTTCCTCCTTTAAAGCTTCTACTATAAACAAAGTTTATCCCCAGTGGAATGCCGTTTAATTGGTGATGAGTCAACCATAATCAGAACATCAGTGATGAAAGAATGAATTCCAGTCAAAGTCTTGAAACTTGCTGTTGCAAAGAAAAAGCAATCATAAGGAAGGAGGAAAGTATGGGCTTGTTTAGAAGTCCTCGGCTCCTCTGCAGCAAACTGATTTGATGATATTGAAAAATGCAATATAGAAAGCTTATTCTTCACCTCCCTTAAGATTTTATTTTGCAAGTCACCTTTTCAAAGTCACTTTATACTACAGACGTTGCAAAACTGAAAATGACTCTCCATCCCAAACAAATTGGCTGACTCTTGAAAATACACTAGAACAAATGTATTTTGTTCTTTGTCATTGTTTCCAGTTCTCATCTGCTGCTACAAAAGGGCAGACAAGTTAACACAGGGCTTAAGCTGCCGAATTTCCCCCAACTGCTTTGCAAGCCTAGTCAAACGTTCTCCGCTAAGTGTGGTATTGCTATTTCATCGCTATCAGGAGGCCTTGCCTCAGGTTGCTCTGAAAAATTCTTCTGTGGTGAAAGAAATATGAAACCTGAGCTTGGTCTGATGTAAACAAAAAATATGGTAGGGCATTGGCTCACAGGCTGGAGCTGCGATATTTCAATCTGCAGAAGTGAACACACCATGCATTCCAATGTAGTTGCCAAGCCAGTGTTCCAAAAGAATCAGGGATTCTAGACTCTGAAACAAAAGAGTTTTGACATCCACTAAAATTGAGTGTTGGGCGGGTTAGGGCAGACAAAAGAAAATATTTCTTTACTCAGCGTGTGGTCGGTCTGTGGAACTCCTTGCCACAGGATGTGGTGCTGGCGTCTAGCCTAGACGCCTTTAAAAGGGGATTGGACAAGTTTCTGGAGGAAAAATCCATTATGGGGTACAAGCCATGATGTGTATGCGCAACCTCCTGATTTTAGGAATGGGTTAAGTCAGAATGCCAGATGTGGGGGAGGGCACCAGGATGAGGTCTCTTGTTATCTGGTGTGCTCCCTGGGGCATTTGGTGGGCCGCTGTGAGATACAGGAAGCTGGACTAGATGGGCCTATGGCCTGATCCAGTGGGGCTGTTCTTATGTTCTTATTTCTTTTTGTCACACAAAATTCTAAAACAAGCAAATGGGGTGGGTGAGAGAGATGGACACTTATTTTAAAGGACACTTAATTCTCAATCAATGTCAAAACTGATGCGCAAATTCAACTTAGAAGAACATCCATCCCCAGTTGCCCAGGACTCACAACTACCTTGTTCTTTTCATGGTAAACAGAGATTGTTGCACCTTTGTAACTCTGCAAATCCATTTTAGCATACCATTTTCTTAAAAACAAATATCATCTGATTCTTCACAGCTTTAGTTTTAGCCTCCTTTATTACTGGCCAAGCGGTATGGTGGGGTGGATGGGTGTAGATGGGGAAGCTTTGGATTTGAATGCTAGTGGATGACTTCTGGTCACTCATTCTCTTTCAACCTAAATCAGGGGTCTCTAAACCCAGGCCCGGGGACCAGATGCAGCCCGCGACAAGCCTCTATTCAGCCCGCCTCTGGGTTGAATAGCCCGCCTCAGCCCGCTATTCAGGCAAGCCTCTGGACCCCTGCAAGCCTCAGGCCCACTCAACCGAATATGACCAGAGCTGTGCTCCAGTTGCATCTGAAGGACGTTCTGAGGGCCGCTGAGGCCATGTACCTCCCCTCAGAATGCCTTCTAAAGGCCTAAAAAATCACTTCCTGTTTTTTCTGAAAAACCAGAAGTGATGTTTTTGGGCCATCTGAAGGCCTTAGACTTTCTGAGGCTTTCTAATGTATTTATTTAAAATTTATTTATTTTTCCGGCCCTCTATGCCAGATATTTGATGTGGCCCTCTGGCCTAAGAGTTTAGAGATCCCTAACCTAAACTAAATCAAACACTTGCTGTTTGGATAAAATAGCGTAGTATCCCTTCCACTAAAAGGTACATTATCCTGATCTGAGAAATTTGAAATGAATGTGACAGAAGAGCAAAGGTCAATTAAGGTTAACAACTGACTGAAAACAAAACACTCTTTACTCCAAGCACAATTTGTGTCCGTCTGGTTTCAGTATCCAAAGTGGCAAAGTGCAGAATACCCACATGCATTTCCAGGCTCCACTGTTGTGCATTCAAAACCAATACAGCAGCAATTTTCAACCTTTTTCATCTCATGGCACACTGACACAATGCTAAAATTGTCAAGGCACAACATCAATTTTTTGACCACTGACAAGGCACACCTTGCTGCTGGGAGGAGCTCAAATTCCCCAATTGCCCTACTAATAAAATGACCTTCCTGAAACCCCTGCAGCACAACCACAGACCATCTGTGGCACGCCAGTGTGCCACAGCACAGTGGTTGAAAATCGCTGCAATTGAGGTTATGTTACACTAATAGATGAACAATTTAAGGAAATCCCTTTCCATTATTGTGATCGTTAAATAAGTGAGGTAAGAAACCATTGCCAATCTACTCCAAGACATCCAGTGACCTACCAATAGATCCAAAGCTACTTACTACCCACTCTTAAACTACATAGTACTGGCTATCAAATGCTTGACTGAGTTTGTTATTCTCTTCTCAGCACATAACATCCTTGCACAATCCCTATCCACCCCTCTTTCCCACTCTCATCAGCACAGCAAATCATCCAGATATATGTAGAGAACTTGATTGCTCTTTTTTTCTTCATTCACTTTAAAAAGATGTCAGGGATGATCTGGCCACCATAGATTTTGCAGCTTTGAATAGAACAAAAACTACTCCTCTAGCCAACAGGGCAACATGCTCACCAATTTCAGCAAGGATATATGGGCAAGAAAAAGCAGAGAATTGGACACAAAAAGCTCTCATGCCATTAAGTGTAATCACTCAATTATTAGCTTATCTGAAGATGAGATGAAAGGATAATGGGCAAGCTTTGTGCAGTATCATCTCTAGTGAAGCACAACATATTTATTCTTATTTTCAAAACAGAAGACGTGCTTCAAAATGGATACCTTGTCTTATTTTAACCCAGAAGATGGGACTGGGAACAGACTGGATGGCCTTAATTGTGAATCTTGAATTTACAAGGTAGAAATCACTCTCCAGTCAAATTGTACATATGAATTTTAGACAGACAGGTTCTTCCATTTGGTTCTTATTTTAGGAAGAAAGACCAGGTTACAAAGCACTGGCAATGAAACCCAGGATACTTGTTATTCAATAGACAGAGCATAAAGGGCAAAACGGCCAACTCAGGGGCAAAAGAAAACATAAGCTCCAAGATGGTGATGGCACTGGGATGCAAAGAAGGTTTGGTGGCTTCAAATCTATAGAAATACCATAGACAGCCTGTGCTGTTATGAGGAGGAGGCATAGTGAAGATGGGCTAGGATAGTTTTCCAATTTAGTGGCTGCTGCTGAGACAACTACTATACATTGTATACTGCGTTTCTTCTCTGTAAGCTGAACGGTGGATCAGCTTGCAATAGATAGCTTGCCAAAAGCAAGTGTGATACTCCAACAAACAATGACGTGTAGACCAGAAATGAGCACTAGCTCTTCCCCAGGTTCTTTCCCATGTGCACCCTGGTAAACTGGATGTATCCTGGCAAACCAGAATCTTCCACCGTGTCCAGATGGGAAAACCGAGCTTTAACCACACCATACAATATCAAAAGGATCAAAATCAAAAGCATCTTCAAAGGCTCGGTGGCCTCTACTGCCCAGTATCACTCAATAAACCTCCACATTGGGACCTCAGGCCTGTGCCCAATCTAACCACCCCATGAAGCTACCTCTGCACAAGTGGACATTCTTTCATGCCTCTCTAGATGCAAGCCATTACTGCAGTCATTGCAACAGTTTTTTGGCATTCAGGTAAAAGGTGGAGTGGCACAGGAGACTTACAATGTAGACTTATAATGAAAAAGGGAGCTCAAAGATGGAATTCTGTGAGACTACACAGAAACAAAGCATATGCTGTCAGTTGTGAGCAAGCACTCATGGTGAATCTGAAGCGCACAAACTGCAACCTCAATGCATTCATTTACTAATTCATTTATTAAGGCTGGGATTCCCAAACTTTGCAGCACTGCAGCCTACCTTGGCCTCTCTGTTGGGATGCAACATTCTTGATGGTGCTGGAGACCTCTCCTGGCCTGAAGACCCACTCAACAGGCCTCTGTGGGTCTCAGAATGGAATGCAAGCCTCCGTAAGCCACTTTGTTTTCAGAACCAAACTGGATTCTTAAAACTGGAAGTGGCTTATGGAGGCTTCTGAGAGCCATTCCGAGGCCCACAGGGCCCTGTACAGAGAGTCACCATACTAGGAGAGGCCTCTGAAGGCTCTGGTAAATACTGGGGCTTCTGGAATGGCTCCTATTTAGAGCCAAACAAGTTCAACGGTGGGTGGGAGGGCCCAGATCATGGCCCACTGTGCTTGGGCTCATGACTGACCAATGGGTTGCCACCCACACTCTGGGAAGTGAGGTACTAAGGCAATTGTTATATCTTGGTCCATAATGAACCAGTATGTCTCTTGTTGATAACTGAGAGGAATAAATGGCAGACCCAACTGCGGGTTGCAGTTTGCTCTTCCCAGGTATCCAACAGGTGTTTCCTTCTAAATAGTGATGCTGGCTAAGAAGTCATGATTTAAGTAAGCTTGAGAACTGGAAAGGTCAGTATTTTTATTTGACTTTCACGGGACTAAGAAACACTGCAGTCCTTTTTGAAAGCTTCTTTTGCCAAGATGGTAACAAACTTCCTCTTAACTTGACATTTAGACTTGAGCTTCTCTTGGAAAGGTTAGCCTCATGGGTTATCATGGGGGTGGGGAGAGGCAATCAGAAAAGCATGGTAAGTGCTTTGAATGTTCTTAGAGTATTATTGATGTTAAATTAGCCAATTCAGGTGACCTTCTAGACAAGCCTTTCCACTTCACACTATAGGGGAACTGGCAGTTATCTACGAGGGTCACCCAGAAAGCAATGCACCACATTTTTTTTCTCAGCCTACAGTAATGGTACGAATGCGAAACTTTAGATATACATTATTTGAATTTTCAGGAGTGCGCACACAAATTTTTGGTTTCTTCAGACAGGTAGCGTAGCTGCAGCAGTGTTTCGAAATGGCGCCTGTAAGTGATGTACATTACAGGCAGCGTGTTGTCACTGAATTTCTCACTGCGGAGAAAGAAACTGTTGGGAACATTCACAAACGTTTGTGTACAGTTTATGGAGAATCTGCAGTCGACAGAAGTACGGTTAGTCGCTGGGCACAGAGGGTGAGGCCATTAGAAGGCGGTTCGGCAGAGCTCCAAGATTTGCAGCGTTCGGGGCGGCCATCCACGGCTGTCACACCTGACAAGACGCAGCTTGCTGATGTGCTCATTCACGAGGACCGACGCATAACGACTAGGCAGTTGGCGCTGAAGCTGTCAATCAGCAAAGGAAGTGTGGATGCAATCATCCGTGCTCTTGATTACTCAAAAGTGTGTGCACGATGGGTTCTGCGCTGTCTTACGGTGGACCACAAATCTCTCAGAAAAAACATTTCTTCTGAGTTGCTGAAACGTTTTGAAGATGAGGGGGAAGCGTTCTTGTCCAGGATTGTGACAGGTGATGAAACCTGGGTTCACCATTTTGAGCCCGAAACAAAACGACAGTTGATGGAATGGCGTCATCCTCAATCTCCACAGAAGAAAAAATTCAAAGCAACTGCTTCCGCCGGTAAGGTCATGATCACTGTGTTTTGGGACTGTGAGGGCGTCATACTCATTGATGTGATGCCAAGAGGCAGCACCATTAATTCTGAAGCTTATGTGAAGACATTAACCAAACTCAAGAAGCGCTTCCAGCGACTTCGGCGCCATAACAACCCAGGTGAATGTTTGATTCAACATGATAACGCTCAGCCTCACACAAGTTTGAGGACTTCGGAACACATCACTAAACAGGGTTGGACTGTGTTACCCCATCCACCCTACAGCCCTGACCTAGCTCCCTCAGACTTCCACTTGTTTGGGCCATTAAAGGATGCCATTCGCGGAAGACATTTTGAAGATGACGAAGAGGTGATTCGCACAGTGCAGAAATGGCTTCGTGACCAGAACAAGGAGTGGTACCGACAGGGCATACATGCCCTTGTGTCTCGCTGGAGGAAGGCCATAGAACTGGACCTTATAAAAGTGGAAAAATAGGGAGTGTAGAAGAAACATCATTCTTTCTTGTGTGTAAGTTTCATTGTGTTCAATAAATAATTGTTGAAGAAAAAAAATGTGGTGCATTACTTTCTGGGTGACCCTCGTATTATGGTAACTGGCCCACAAAGGTTATTATTGGATTGTCAAAATGTACTCATTTGATGCATTTTCACCCGACCTTTCCCCCACTTCTGAGGGACCCAAGGTTGCTTATATAAAATTATAAAACAATATAAAAACAATGCAACAACAAAACAGCAAGAAGTCAGAGGCAGCAACACAAAAGTCATCCAAGCATCAACGGTAGACAAAAATATAGAAACATAAAAATAGAGCAGCTCAGAATAAAAAACAGCAATAAATAATAAAATAAAAGACAGTCATCAGATGGCAATAACAACAGACCAAAAACATTAAAACCAAATATACGGTACAAAAAATACCCACCACAACCCAACACTACATAAAACCTAATCGAAATAAAAATGTTTTAAGCCTGGAATGCTTCAAGGAATAGTTCATATCTCATAAGGGAGGGAGTTCCATAACTGTGGTCCCACAACTGATAAGGCCTTACTCCTGGATGTCACCCCCTCACTTCTGTTGGGGGAGGTGGCATGTTTAAGAGGGCCCTCTCTGAAGATCCCAGGGAGTGAGCCAGAATGTATGGGCGAAGGCAGTCCCTCAAGTTCCCACCCGCCGCCCGCCCTCCCCTGCCCAGGAATATCTCCCTCCTGCCTCCTTCCCGCCTACCTTTTCCGGCGCTGGGCCAATGCAAGTTTGAGAGAGGACGCCGGCACAGAGGCTCGTGTCAGCCTCCACAGGCCAGCGTTCTTGGAGCACCGGCCCGGCTTCCTCTCAAAAAGGTGTAAACGTGCCTTATGACACGTTTGCGACCCTCCTAGGCACTGGTGCAAAGGACTTGTGTGGGCCCAAGAACACTTTTGGAATCCACCCCAAAAGTTTTAAATGTAAATGTTTTATTTTGATATCACACTGTGAGCCTCTTGGAGAGACACATATTGAAGTATCACTTCCCCACATATTAGAGGCTTAATTAATGTATTTGACATTCTTTTCCCAATCAATGAGCGTGTTATCAAGAAATCCTATCCATACATGGTAGTGTATTTTAAAACCTTGCGTTACCAAGAATACAGCATCAGTGACAAACATCCTTTTTGTGTCCATTTCTGGCTTAGGAGAAGAGGTCATATCCCAAGTGCAACCCCTAACCACACAAATTTGCAATTACATTTGGCACCTATTAGAAGTTATCACAGCACATGTGGCAAAACAAAATTGTTTAAAAATCTGCCAAGAACATTTTTTATCTAATGAATTTCAACTCAGAACAAATCCAAAGGTCATTTCTCAAAGGAAACAAGCTTGGACAGTTGCCAACACTGCTATGCTCCTTATTCACCTGAATTTTGGAACTAAGTTCAAAAATTGTCACCCTCAATGAAAGGGAGTAGTTTTGTCCCCATGACAAGGATCTCTGAAAGGAAGCTCGTAAGAGGGACAGGCTTACATTAAATGATCCCCATCATTTCTTGCAGCAGTTATAATGAAGTTTATCCTTTCTGGGGTTTCACTGCAGCCTTGGCAGCCTGCCCTGTGCACAGCTGCCAACTGGAGATGCAAAACAGCTACCAGATTTACAGAATGTGGCCAAAGAACATTGCCAAATGCAACTGTTGGGGGGGGGGAGAGAGAGAGTCAGCCAACATATATTTTATAAAAAGAGGTTTTTAAAAAGTCAAAGCAATGAACACGCAATAATTTTTACCCTCTTACTATTTTGCACACATTTTTTTTAACACGTCCAGCTTCACATAAAAAAAATACAGATTTAATGGACAGCAATCACGCTTTAAACCTATATTACTATTACAGTGGTGGACAACCTTTCAACTTTGGGGCTCCTGGACCTTTAACAATTGTGCAGAAGAGGGAATTTCAGCAGGTGTAGTTTGTCAACTCATAGATGGCAAGCTGCACCTCCTCTACACAATGGTTAAAGATCCAGGAGCCCCAAAGTTGAAAGGTTGGCCATCCCTGCACTATTATGATTTCTATACCAATGTGATGTTTGGAGACTCTAGAGAGACACTGCCCATTCTAGCAATTCCAGCACCTCAGGGATCACTTAATAAGATGGTGATGGAGTTATTCCGACTCTTTTGCTTCACTCCTACAGCACCTTTCTACTAGGCATTCCAGATGGTTTCAGCTGGTGTGCTCCCTGGGGCATTTGGTGGGCCGCTGTGAGATACAGTACAGGAAGCTGGACTAGATGGGCCTATGGCCGGATCCAGTGGGGCTGTTCTTATGTTCTAAGGCCGTAATTATAAAACTCTTACCATACATGATACAGACAGGAATAAAGAATAGAGGAGGAAGCAAAAAAAATAAGGGGATAGTTTCACATTATTACATAGTGGCCACGTGACAGTCACTGTAATTCTAGGAAGAGAGAAACCAATGGTAGCTGGTACCATGGAGAGGGTCTTGGTACCTCACCTCTTTCTCAATACATCAAGGTACTAATTCCACACCAGTCAGTAGTACAGTTGCTCCAAACAGGATTACCAAACAGTAAATCCAGGGTCAACCCAAATGCTGCTCCTTACTCAATGATGTGACTGTCTCTGCTCCTCCCACTGTCCAGCACAGCACTCTCCCCCTTCTCCCCACTTCCTCTTCCTCTCTGTCCCCCTCTTCCTTTTCCAATCCAGGGACAGAAAGAGAAGGAAGAGCAGTAGAGGCAAGCAGGTGGACCAAAATGGACACCCCACCAATCTGCTGCCAAGTGTAGATTTCTTAAGTACATAACCAAGAATTGGATTACAAAGCATACACCAAGAACAAAGCCATTGGCAATGGAATTTTTATTTATATCCCACTTTCCCTTGCCTAGGGAAAGGTCCAGGGCAGCTTAGACGGTGTTTCATAAAAACAAGCAATTATACAATAGAAACAAGCAATAAATGAAAACAGTCAGGATTGGCAATGGGAGGAGGGAGCACATGTGCATTTTCAGAACTGCAAAAGTTTTGTTGCCCAGACAGGCATGTAAACTTTTAGTTGTATTATGCTGAGCTGACTTACTGCTAGAATTTCTTTTTAAATAAATTGGAGAACATAATAGCTATCTGCTAACTGACTAATTAATAAAGAACTCCTCTCAGTGATCAATTAGGATCACCCACTGATTTTGCTCAAGCATTATTCACACTGACAGTTCTCCACTGACATTCAGTTTTCAGAATTTTGCTGACTGCTGTTGAGCAAGCCTGATTTAACTCTCCCTCCACTCTCGGTTGTTTAAACACAGTCCAATGGGAGCAAACAGCACTTCACAGGTTAAAAAGATACAATTAAGGACCACCCCTTGCTCTCAAACCTGCTAAGTGGGGCACCATAAGTCCAATACAAAACACCAGTCTTCATACAAAAGGGTTACTAGTTTAAAACTTCCTTAACAAAGAGTCCAACCCTATGGGCTGTGTCCACTGCCCGAACTCATGTTACCGTAGCACAGCATGCTTCATGATGTCGTGACATGCAACGTGCTCTTCTGCACTGCCAGCCATTACTGTGAAAGGCGAGGTGCACATGGCAGCCCCTGGTAAAGCTCTGCTGGCCCCTGTAATATGCCTCCTCAGGGGAGGTGCGCTGTGGATGGGGAGGGTCCTAGCCCCAGCAGTGTGCAACATGCTCTTCTGTGCTGCCAATCACTGCTGCGAATGGTGAGGTACACATGGCAGTCACTGGTAAAGCTCTGCTGGCCCCAGTAATATGCCTCCCAGCCCCAGCAGTTTGCACCAGAATCTGATCCTCATCCCTTCCCTTCAGTCTCGAAAGACTCTGGTATCACGCTCTGAAAGGTGGATCTGGAACAGCGTCTAGTGTGGCTGAAAAGGCCAATTCGGGAGTGACAATCCCTTCCACACTAGGAGCAAGTGCAGTCTGTCCCTGGTCTGTCTCCCTGGCTATGGGCCTTCCTTCTTTGCCTCTTAGCCTCAGATTGTTGGCCAAGTGTCTCTTCAAACTGGGAAAGGCTATGCTGCACAGCCTGCCTCCAAGCAGGCCGCTCAGAGGCCAGGGTTTCTCACTTGTTGAGGTCCACTCCTAAGGCCTTCAGATCCCTCTTGCAGATGTTAAAAATGAAGCAGACCACAACAAAGATCTCAACAACAGATACACTGCCTTGCACCTTTTCTTATTCATTCACTCACTTGAGTGGCATGTGAGATGCCATTGGCTGGAGCTCTTCCTGGAATTTTTTGTCCCCAGCATGATGTTTTATTGAACATTCCTAGAAGCCCTATTAAACTGTCCAGGGTTGCTTTCAGCAGTCACCTGAAGACTGATGTTGATTGCTGGAGACTCCAGGACAATCCCGGAGGGTTGCCAACCCTACTGGCAGAGCTTCCATCAGGATGGGTTACTTGTGGCTTATTTGGAGGCAGTCTAGGAGTATGGAATGGGGAAGAGTCATAAAGTTGCAAAGGCATTCACCAGATAGACAGGCTGCAAACGAAGAGCAGAGGACAACCACAAAGAAAGTGGAACTATGATTCAGTGATCAGCAATACAGCTTGCAAAGCCACATAAAACCAGAGATATTAAAGCCTTCGTCAACACAATGAAATCCAGCTACTCTTTCATTTGGAATGTGAGCACTGGCCATTGTGGATTAGTCAGCATTAGCCTATTTTCTTGGCCTGCTCAATTGTTAAAGCCGAGTTGTGTTGTGTTGGTCCTAGGAGTGTGCATTCTTATCACTACACACAGTAAGTAATACCAAACCCAAGTAAAGGAATGCATGCACAATTCACCACTCTGCACAATCTTTATCTCTGCCTTTTCTTTTTTTAGTGTGAGCGAGGATGATACTGGATTTGCCACAAACAGCATGAACTTAGCAACCCCTCAAGGGATTGGTGATAAGGAATCAGAATCTCAACTCTTATCACTGGTTGCTCATGATGTATGCTAAAATCTGTATGCTTAAAATGAGGGCTATGAACATGGTTGGAAGGAATACGAAAGCTTCTGTCAAAACCAATTCAGTGCAATGAAAGCATACAAGCAGAGCTTCTGCATCACTAGAAGCAAAAAGAGACCTGCTTTCTGACAGCAGTCAGCTTCAAACCTAAAGCCACAGTGGTACAAATCAGGTTTTCCCAGAGTTGATCAGCAATGCTTGTCGTCCCCCCGCCCAATAGTTTATTTCTTAAGCAATATTTTGAATGTACACTTTTTTAATAAGCTTCAAAAGTCCTAGCATGTATCATTTCTGAAAACATTTGATAGTTAAAAGGAGAAAGATCGCAGCACTCATTGACACAGGTGGTCATTTACACAGGGCCATTGTGTGACATCTTAACACTGGGCAATGAAGGCTACTAGGATCCAAGTGGCATTCCCCCCAATCTGCAGATCAAGTCCAAGCCTAGAATTAAGGAACAGAAGGAAAGAGGTGGGATGCTAACTTTATTTTTTTTGAAGATTCATTACACTTCAGGTAGAATGTCTAGAGCTTCTATTCAGGGTGCATAACTGCAGACTTAAATACCTGCAGTGTTATCCCATTATAAAAAAGTGTCCGAAAAATTCATATCTAATCACAATGAGCCGAATTCAAATATAATGGGTTTTATTTTTTTAAAAATTAAAGAGCCTTCTTGTCTGAAGAACATGGTTGGCTAGAAAATGGTCCCTTTCTTCTCACTATCTTTAGAATTCAATAGGTTTTCACTTAGCTTCTGTAAAGTATATTACACAAAGCAAAGGAGTGTGTTTTGCAAGCACTCCATCATTCTACATTTAGACAATACAGTTCACAATGTGCTTTTCCTGTCAACACCAAGCAAAATGTGAACCAAGAAAAATTAAAAATATTTTCTAACTTCTTCCAGGATGGTTTCTATACTATCTTGATTAGGACTGCAAGAAAGCAACCAATGGGTTACAATATTCATAGCTGATAAGTCATTTAAACAGTAGGTGATCAATTCACATTAAATCTGCATATTACACAGGCCTACAAAATTGAGGGTCAGAAAAGTTTTTCCCAAACTTTATGGTGGTTTGATATAAATTAGGGGTGCTGATTCCAAAAATGGCATCTGTTTATCCGTACAAGAAGCGGATGGTGTAGACTTCCTCATGAGGAAGCTGTTTGAACCATTCACTAAAGAGGCTATGCTGTGTCTCCAAAACTAGACGTGATAGGGCAAAACAGATGCCATTTTTGGAATCAGCACCCCAAATATACCCAGGAATTGGTGTAACATTTAAAGAAGCAAAATGTTAGACAACAGGTGGAAATCATAGGCAAGTAACAAGACACCCCCAATAAAGGAGTGGTTCTGCAGGTGGTGATCATAGACCACTTCGCAGTCCCTATGCTTTCTGGCTGATGTTTGGGTGACCTTTGAATGCTGGCGGTGCTGTCACTCTAGTGGCAGCATGAGGCGGAGTCTGCAACCCACACAAGTGGCTCAGGTAGTGCAGCTCATCCAGGATGGCACATCAATGCGAGCTGTGGCAAGAAGGTTTGCTGTGTCTGTCAGTGTAGTGTCCAGAGCATGGAGGCGCTACCAGGAGACAGGCCAGTACACCAGGAGACGTGGAGGAGGCCATAGGAGGGCAACAACCCAGCATCAGGACCGCTACCTCCACCTTCATGCCAGGAGGAACAGCACTGCCAGAGCCCTGCAAAATGACCTCCAGCAGGCCACAAATGTGCATGTGTCTGCTCAAACGGTCAGAAACAGACTCCATGAGGGTGGTATGAGGGCCCAACGTCCACAGGTGGGGGTTGTGCTGACAGCCCGACACCGTGCAGGACGTTTGGCATTTGCCAGAGAACACCAAGATTGGCAACCTTGCCACTGGTGCCCTGTGCTCCTCACAGATGAAAGCAGGTTCACACTGAGCACATGTGACAGACGTGACAGAGTCTGGAGATGGCAGGGAGAACGTTCTGCTGCCTGCAACATCCTCCAGCATGACCGGTTTGGCAGTGGGTCAGTAATGGGGTGGGGTGGCATTTCTTTGGGGGGGCCGCATAGCCCTCCATGTGCTCGCCAGAGGTAGCCTGACTGCCATTAGGTACCGAGATGAGATCCTCAGACTCCTTGTGAGACCATATGCTGGCGCAGTTGGCCCTGGGTTCCTCCTAATGCAGGACAATGCTAGACCTCATGTGGCTGAAGTGTGTCAGCAGTTCCTGCAAGATGAAGGCATTGATGCTATGGACTGGCCCGCCCGTTCCCCAGACCTGAATCCAATTGAGCACATCTGGGACATCATGTCTCGCTCCATCCACCAGCGCCACGTTGCACCACAGACTGTCCAGGAGTTGGCGGATGCTTTAGTCCAGGTCTGGGAGGCGATCCCTCAGGAGACTATCCGCCACCTCATCAGGAGCATGCCCAGGCATTGTAGGGAGGTCATACAGGCACGTGGAGGCCACACACACTACTGAGCCTCATTTTGACATGCTTTATGGACATTACATCGAAGTTGCATCAGACTGTAGTGTGTTTTTCCACTTCAATTTTGAGTATGACACCAAACCCAGACCTCCATGTGTTAATAAATGTGATTTCCATTGATGATTGTTGTGTGATTTTGTTGTCAGCACATTCAACTATGTCAGGAACAAAGTATTTAATAGGAATATTTCATTCATTCATATCTCGGATGTGTTGTTTAAGTGTTCCCTTTATTGTTTTGAGCAGTGTAGTAACTTTCCTATACAGTTACAGGCCCCCAAAACAAGAGATGCCTTAATATGCAGTTCCATCCATTATAATTTGCTCCAATTTAAACTGTGGACACCCGTGACCTAAACTGTAAGTCTTCCAGGACAGAAGCCTGTCCTCATACTTTCTACACGTACATTGATGGCCCACCTCTTGCTTGCAGCTCTAGTTGAATATTGCTTCTTGTACGGATCATCAACAGTGAAATCAGAAGTTTGAACAAAAGCGTGTTATCATTAACATATAAATGTAAGTGGCTTATTAATCCTCCATGACTTCAAAAACACTCACATTCCTTTCCATCCTCTGTCCATTATGTCACGAATATTGTATTTCCTCCTATAAAAACCAATTAAAATTTGAGTAGTGGAATCACAAAAGGGAATCAAAGGGAAACTAAATTCTGCACAGCTCCTTGAAGTGGTCAGTTCTGTACTCCAAGAATCCTTAGCAAACCATCCAGATCAGGTTTAAATGGCTCAGTAGAAAATTAATTAAGTTAAAAAGCCTTAAACAGGAAACCACGAAACCCATTAGCTTGGCCTGGGCAACATCAGACATCCTCTCTACTGTATTTCCCTACAAAGCAGTATTTGACAGAAATCAGGATCAGAGCAGAAATGTTTTCCTTTTAATTCAGTTAGTAAAGACCAGCGCTTTATTGGTGAGAACACATGCCTAAAGAGCTCACCAACACCCCTCCTCCTAAAAGAAATTACAAGAAAAGAGCAATCTGCTGAAGACACCTCAAAGAATGAATCTGCATTATGGATACTATACTATACAGCATTCGGTTGAAGTGGAAGCGAATTCTGTAAGCCTCTCACATCAGAGAGTCAGTTGAACTGGATTCTCAGCATCTGCTGATCCGTCCCACGTGACGACTTACTGATGCTGAGTTGTTCACTATGCTGTATCTGGGCAGAGATATGCTCAAGTCATGGATGTGTAAACAATGTCTAGGAGGACAAACCAGGCCTGAATCAGCAGAAACCTTAAGCAGAAGAATGGATTTTCCCTCAGACAGCAGGGTCAGCCAGACGTAGTATACAGCAGTACCCCCAGTCTTGCAGAGGATATGTTCTCCAAACGTCAAGCGCTGAACGAAACAGCGTTATAGAATACACTGTGAATCCAGGAGGTAGGAAATAGGAACTGATTGGCCCAGAATGCACTACTCCCAGTAGCTAAAATGGCTGTCAATCAAGCTAGGACAAAGTGCACTGCAATGAATCAGTATTAAAGGAAGTTGCACCATTGTGGCTGCACTAAGGTTGTAGTCTCCCTGACATGGTAAACCTCTACTACAGAGCTTAACACTGTAGCTGGGGTTCACATAACGGAATGTTTTTTCCAGAGAAAAAACTAATTCCACTCAGAAAAAGAAGTTTCAGGGAGAAGGCTCTGCAGGCAGCTCCCCACCACTAGACAACGTTCTAGTCTTCAAAGTGTAGAGATGGTTTTTAAAAACAGGAAGGAACATTGAGGCATCCTGTGATTCTCCCACTTGCATCTGAAGCAGTACAGAACAGACACAAGCTTACCACATCAAGGAGAACTACATGTCAGTAACAGGTAAAAACATACTCTCCTTGCCATCAAGAGGCAGTAGACTTTTGGCTCTAGAAATAGCATAATAATGGGATTTAATCAAGACCTTCTGTATCATGCTTGCGCACACAAGTGGGAGAACATTTTCCAGTCCAATAGGTAAACTTGCAATATTGACAGATGCCATTGCCGTACAGGATTTGTATGGCAGGAGACATTTCTTGGTGGTGGTAAAAATGCATCACTGTAGGGTTAGGGAAAGAAGAGAGAGATCAGGTACAGGTACAGGAAAGAGGAAAAGGTTAAGGCTGCAGGAGCAAAGAAAAATGTAATTAATGAATTTTTACCCCGCTTTTTCTCCACTGACCTGGGGTACCTAAGGAGGCTTATGTAAAATTGCTATCATCAAAGCCACAAAATAAAACGTCTGCAGATACAACATGAAAACAACAAAAACCAAAAGGACAAAAAGCGGCAGCATAAAAATGTCATAATCAGCAGCGCACATAAAATATAACACAAAAGTATAAATACCACAGCAGCACGGAAGATAAAAAGCAGCTATAATAATAAGCACGGCAGTAAAAACAGCCATTAAGGGTGGCAACAAGAGCAAACATAAAAATCTTAAACTTTCAACACAATTCAAGACTATACAGACCCACCCACCCATCACTACACAAATGCTAGTCGAAATAAAAATGGTTTTAGTCTTCGTCGGAATGTGTCAGAAGGGAAGTCTGTAATTCACAAGGGAGGGAATTCCATAACCTCAGTACCACAGCCCAGGCAGCCCTATTCTCACTGCCGACCCCTCATTTCCACTGAGAGCAGTAGACACAATAGGGCCCCCTCCTCCAACAATCTCATCCTGAATGAATGGGAGGGACACTGTCACTTTGTTGCTCAGATTGAAGACGATAAGACTTCCAAGAATAAGTAATTTTTAGGGAAGAGAGTTCTGTCATTGGACCTTGTGGATCACCTGACTCAAGCTGATCTACCCATTATGCAGGCTAAGATAATAAATTCTGGACTGTTCAGACTACAGATGGGTCTTCTTTTCTTTTTTAGGTGTTCCCAAGGGGTTAAGGAATACTTGCATTTAGTAAAGACCCAGAGCATAGTCTGAGGGTCCATGATACAGCAGCTTTGCTGAAATGAAGATTGATGAGATCCGGTCAGTGCCTTGATTGATGGCAATCTGGAAACCCTATAGATGGCCACTGAGTTTCGTAAATAAAATAATAATAAGGTGGGATATGAATGCAATATCAAAATTAATAAACACTGCACCTTAGGGAAAGAGCTGTTGAAAAACTCTGCCATGCTAATTTACTACACAGACAGAGGATTTTGCAGCATTCCAAAAGACAGGCGTCTGCATCTGCAATCTGGAATGGATCAGTCCTTTTTTTTTCCCCCATGTCATTCTGCACAATGGGCAGATCAGCAGGCCTAGAGATTAAGCAAAAGGAGTTTCATGTGCTCTGAACTTGCTACCCATCAAAACAGGCTACCACATTTTTTTAAACTGCTTTTGAAAGCAAGCCAGCTTTCAAAAGCAGTTTCACATATAATATGGCAATCTGTGGTTCAAAATCTGAGAAGTAACTGGAGATACCTAAAGTAGCTCTATGGACATGGGCCATGACCTTCCCTGGTCTGCCCCCAACATCTCCTTTAAACACATGAAGCTGCCATGCAGTGAGTCAGACCATTAGTCCATCTAGCCAGCCCTACTGTCAGGGATTGAACCTGGGATTGTTGGCATATATATACACTCTCACCATATTCCAGCCCCAAACTCCAGCCACGAGCAAGGTGGAAGAGGCCATGAGAGAAGGTGGGCATGCCTTGTTAAATTCTCCCTTCTCACATGCACTGTATAGCATAGGGTGAAAATGAAGTAATTCTTTTTTAAAACAGCATTTGGGAAAGATTAATGGGTTTTCACTATAAAGTTCCTCTTTGATTGCTTAATCTACATTTTATTCGGTTGCAGAGTGCCAAGTCTTCAGTCACAACCAAAATCAAAAATGGAATAAATTAGCTGGTTAATATCTCATCAACATTGCTGCCAAAATCACCCTCAGAATGAAAAGTTAAATCATATTTACTATGCAGCCTGAATTCCTATATGGGTAGCAGTGCTGCACCTCCATGTTAATAACCCTGGAATTGAAAAGCCCACAGAACTAGTTTAATAAGCAGAGATACATTTTTAATGATCAAAATTTTTAATGCCTCCCCAAGTTCCTTGGCCAGTCCATCAGACAAGGCAAACCTGACTTCTCACAGGTGGATATGGCATAAGGTACATTGGACAGAAAGCAGCACAATCCAGTAGACTGTGATAAATCTACTATTTATCAGATCCAGCAGAAAAAGTCATTTTATACCAGATCACAGGAGCATACTTTTTAACTGTTTCACAGCCCAATCCTATCGACACTTTCTTGGGAGCAAGCCCCAGTGACTCTAATGGGGACTTACTTCTGAGTAGACATGCATAGGATTGGGCTCTCCCTCCCCAGATGGACATATAACCTCTATAATACATATAAATCAACAAATGTTTGGGTTTTTTTAGGCGCTTTCCAGCAACCTGGCAAACCAAACCTTTATCAGAAAATGTGAGAACTTTGATGAAGACACCATAGGGACTAGAAACCTATCTAAAGAAATAATTCTCAGAAAGCCAGATCGTATCCTCCACAATTGAGCTCAAATTAAAGAAATCCTTAAATACTCAGAAGATTCAACTCGGTAAGTGTTGAAATTTGAGGCTTTAGCAAACTCATGAGAGCTGCTAAGTCAGATGCCAAAGCTAGTATCAGAACACACTCTTGTGAGACCACTCTGCTCTCCTCCTGCTCTGAGATTAGAATCCAAGTGTCAATTTTGAAGCTTGAGAAAAGTTGTCCTCAAATACTGTACATGATACAACATTCTCAAAATACAGCTGTCTTTTCCAGTAGCAGCACCTGGTCCAAACATTTCAGCTGTGATGTACTTGGGCATTAAAGGACATAAATTACAAGTGTGGATGCTTCACAACATCCCTGAAATAGAATTTTGAGTGCATGAATGAATAATGGGTCAGATAAGACTTACTCATCCATAACTACTGTGTGTTGGAGGAAGGGAAGAGAAACAGCACTGAAGATTATATATGACTCTGCTGTACACTGTGCACACACCCAAAAGTACACAAAATATATATGTGCTCCATGCCAGGCAGCAAAAAATAACATCCAATGGCCCATCTAGTCCAGCTTCCTGTATCCCACAGGGGCCTATGAGATACCCCTAAGAGCACTTAAGACAACATGATACCTATATTCTGTTGCCAAGCCCTTGTACCTGACATTCAAAGATAAGCTGCCTCTAAAACTCAGAGGGTGCATAGAGTCATCATGGCTTGTAACCTGTGAGGGATGTTTCCTCCACAAATGTCTAACTCCTTTTAAAGGCATCTAGGCCAGGTGCCATCACAATCTCCCATGGCAATGAGTTCCACAGATTAATCAGTAGCTGGGTAAAGAAATAATTCCTTTGGCCTGCCCTATGTCTCCCACTACTCAATTTTACTGAATGACCCATGGTTCCAGTATTGTGCAAGAGGGAACTTCCCTCTATCCACCCCATCTATAATTTTATATGCCTTTTTTCTAGACTGAAGTACCCCAAATGTGGTAGTCTTTCCTCATAAGAGAGGTGCCCCAGCTCAGTAATAATTCTGCTTGCTCTCTTCTGCACCTTTTCCATCTCCACTATATCCTTCTTGAGATGTGACCAGAACTGGACGCAATACTCCAAATGTGGCCTTACCACCGATTTGTACATCTGTACAATAATATTGGCTGTTTTATTCTCAGACCCTTCGGTGAAATATTCATTCACCAGCCCAAAATGCAAAACTCTACACTTACTGTTTATTAATAACAGTATCCCGGCAAAAACTCTGAGGCATCAGCAACTATCACAGGTGATCTACAGCTCTCATTATTTTGCCCTCATCTAGTCTCATTTCTCCAACTGGCTGGGCAATGCTGCAACATGCCTGCTTTGCTCACATGAGACAGACACTGGTTTTTGACTCCCCTCTCTACTAATCCAGCCCCCTCCCCTAAATCACCTGGAATCCTGATACTTAGATGCTGCATAACAAATATTTGCATTCATTCAAAGTTAGTAAGAGGGCAGGGAAGGAAGATAATGCCTTGACTGGAATTCTGTTCATTGTACTTTCCTCTTAGCATTGCTCGTTTATTTAAAGAGATTTATATACCATCTTCCTGCCCAACAAGCATTGAAGGTGGCTTACACATAACTGACAAACGTACATTAAATCAAGACAGACAGACACTTCATCCAGTTAAAATAAATCGACTGATAGCCATCCATGTGTTCAGATTAACAAAACTTGATCAGGCTCTGAAATGGTAATCTCTGCACTGAATCAAGTATCTATCCAGAGAGAACACCATAAGAGAACCAGGGTGGTGTAGTGGTTTGGGAGGTGGACTTAGACCTGGAAGATCGAGGTTTGAATCCCCCCTCGGCCATGAAGCTTCCCTACCTTGCAGGGTTGTTGTGAGGACAAAAAGAGGGGAGCAGCTGTGCGCACAGCCTTGAGCTCCTTGGAGGAAGGGTGGTATAAAAATGTGAAAAATAAATAAGTGTCACCATTGACAAAGCCCTATTCTCTGGTCTCCCCTCCCTCCAACAATCTTAGAATAAGGACCAAACTCATGGACCCCTAAGCCAGTGTAGATCTCCACTGAAAGATGCTCATTGCCGCAGGTGGCTACCAGCTGCCATACTGTGAAACAGTCACAGTTCCCCAGGGATCTTCTACAGCAGCTCTGAATCACTAAACTGGATGGTACTACCGCATAGATAGCCTTGCTACAGTTATCTTTGGACTATCTATCTCGGAGTGTCGTTTCATATAGAGGGCTGAAGTTAGTATTCACGATGCCTGCTAAGGGTCAGAAGTGACATCATTAAATATGAGGAAGGAAGCAAGTGATGTAATCAAGCAGGTCAGGATCAGGAATCAGCACTTTTTTCTCACTTCAGAACACATTAGCTGAAAATGACAGAAGGGAAAATACACAAATCTTTATAATATTTTCAAGACATAGGAAAGCCCAGTTATCGTGCATCTGCTGAAAAGCACACTGCCAAAGGGTTGTCCTTTCAGCAATGACCGCTCAGCACAGCTCAGCAGCTGAGAGCAACCGATGGTTGTGCTGGGAGAGCCTGAGGGCCAGATAAAAGAGTTTCCATGGGGTACATCCAACCCACATTATGTTTGACAGCCCTGATCTCTCCCAACAGTTTCATAGAGATGCTAACAGCACGGGGAACAGGAGGAACTCCTTTGACACCCCACATCATAAAGTGGGGGACAGGACAGAGCAATTATGTCCCCCAGTACCACCTACTGAAACTGATTGCCAAGACAAGAAGGTAACCACCAGGACATCATGCCACTAATTTCAACCCCAGACCAAAGGTTCAGAGACACCACAGTAGATGATCTCAAAAGCTACTGAAAGGTCCAGGACATTCAACAGGATTGCGCTTTCTCTGCCTTGCTCCAAGCACAGATCATCCACGATAGCTATAAAGGCTCTTTCAGAGCTTCTTAAACCGGGATACAAGCCCAACTGAAACTGGTCCAGCTTAATCAGAAGTGCCTGGATGGATGCTGCACTAGCACCACCTCAACTACCTTGCCACGAAAGGGGAAATTTGTGAGTGGTCAACAATATCGTATCTGAAGCATACAGAGGGGCAAGACCAATGGCTGAGTGCCAGTACACACATCTGTCGTTCAGACTAAACATTGAACTCCAACTGCAGTGTTGAAAAGAAGGAGGTTCATATTACTACTGAGGGAGCTTCTGTGACTCTTTAATGTTACATCTGTCTTTCCCCACAAATGATTCTATGCCACCTTTACAAAGCCTTGCCAATTAACCCTCCAATCCCAACATCAACTGTCATCTAAGCAAGACCACAGAGATCCCTTTGCACTAGGCGATCCCAAGCTTCACACTTGTGCACACACTCGGCAAAATCACTGCCAAATGCAATGACAGAGATCTGAATTGGCACACAGAAAAAAAAGTTGAAGTTCATTTTGAGCAGGACTGGGGGGCGGGGGTTGAGATAAGCAAGAGAAGACCCTGCTTGCCCCACAAGCAGATAGCCTCACCCACCTGCCATTATGCTGAAGTAATAAATCACCATATACTGGTGCGAATACATTTTCAGTACACCTTCGGGAAACATTTCCGCACCCTTGCCTCAAAGTATAGCTCTCGGTAATTAACACCACTCTGGGGAGGGGGTCTTTGTCTTCTATACCCTAGCTGTTAGGCAAATCGTTACAGCACTAGTTCCCAACCTGTGGACTACAGGTGATCCACTAACCCCTGAGGTGGTCCCATGAGGTCTTAGGAAAACAAAATCACTTTTTATCACTCCCAGCATCTTGTCGAACACGTGCTACCCCACAGAACATCAGAGAAGGCAGAATGTTTGCAGTCCATTTTCTGCCCTTTCTGGTAGTCCATGGGGGAGTGCTCACTTAGGAGATGCTTCCCCATGGACCACCAGAGAGGGTGGAGACACTTGAAGTGTAGGCTGTGGCTGTGAGCAGTCTGTTCTCCACCCTCTCTGGCAGTCCATGGGAGAGTGCTTCCCCACAGACCCTCATAGAAGATGGAGAACAGACCACCCACAGCCAGCACTGCATGTGGTCCACAACAATTCCAATTTTTGCCTCAGTTTATTTCTTTTTTACAACAGTGAGAAGCGCAAAAAGCAGTGTTGTGTTTTTATTTTGTTATCACCGACAAAAATCACACCTCTACACATAGGCCACTATGCCATTCTAGTCCATTCTCTCTAGAAAACATGCTTCTCCCACACTGGGAATGAAAGACAATTGAATTTTTTTTCTTTTCGAGAGCGTTGGAATTTCTCCACTCTTAATGCATTTGAGTTGTATTGTTGTAGACCTTGCCACAAAAATAAATAAAAGAAAAACTGAATCATAGTAAAAAAAAAAAAGTCTCCAAACCCACCAACTACATAAACATGCAATGGGTAAATGTCTTCATATCTAGCATTCATTTGGTCTTTTTTTTTTTTTAAGGTTATAGCCAATTCTTTGATGGAAACTGTTTCAGTGATATTATGAAGTGCCAAGCAAATTTACAATGAACACTTGAAACATCACAAGCCAAGAGCTTTTGAACAAAAACACAGTTTTGCCACATCTGATTCCTATCTCGACTTACCCACAAACAAGGGCTCTATTTACATATCTTTCAAAAATGACCCGAGAACATGAACTGTACAACCAAAACCAGCTGGCAGTATTTTAAAAATATAGTAAAAAATTGTTCCTTTTTAAAAAAAAAAAAATCACAAGGTACCCTAGAGAAGGAACTTTTCTAACACAAGCAACCCAGACTTTCAAATGGGTAAGTTACTGCTTGAAACTGTAAAACCAAAATTCACTGTAAACTTTTAAAAACAAGGTACTCCATAATCACAATTTTACTGCAGTCCTTGAAGCTACGCAAATGCACAGTGCTGACCTAAGCCCTCTATTCCATTAAACATTGTAAGTGAACTCTGAAGTACAGAAACTGAACCTTGCCAATATTTATATACCAAAAGGTAAAATTTCTAGCATTTTTAATTGTTATGGGATTAACAAGCTCAATTCTGTCTGTCACGACCCAATTTAGAAGTTTAGGAGCTTTTAAAATTGGTTATAGATACTCTCAAGCCATGCCAACACACCCTACACTGTACAAAATTGGTACATTAATAGGACCTTGGTTCATACAGTTAACAAAATCAATGTAAGTTAAATAGCAGAATACGGTTCCTCTTTAATAGAAATAACGGGACTGGCGGTTTTAATTTTTACAAGCGAGCAGGAGACGGCATGCTACAGTGCGAAAGGCAAAAGTAAAGCATGCTGCCCAGGTATGTGCACTTGGAACCATCACTGAAGTTATACCTGACATTCAATTGAGGTGTTTTTGGCTCACTCTTGAGCCTATTTGCCCGACTAAAAATGCTACCATCTGAGCACCACTTCAGCAACTTAATTGGAAAAGCAGAAACAAAAACACACACACAAACCCAATAAATGCACATGCTGAACCTGCAAGATGGCTTCCTGACAAAAGCAGCCAATGTGACTCCAGACAAAAAGCAACATGAGCAGAGTTTCACTACACAGAGTAGAGGATCTGCTTTAAAAATAGGACTTTCATCAGAACACACTCTTTCTGTACATGGATTCATTTAAACCTTCCACTTCCTCCCTATTTAAAAAAAAAAGTCCTTGGAGAACTTGTGAAACCGTAACAAGAGCTCCTTACCTGTTTCCCTCTTCAGGTTTAATATCCGCAGCCCAAGCTTGCTCAAGTTACTGAGAAGAGAGGGAGAGAGGCGTGTCCCCCTCTTTGCTTTACTACTTCCTTAAGGAAAATGCTGAGCATGCCTAGAGCTGCCTTGCAAGTCAGTTTTAAGAGAAGCAGAAAGGGGGAAAAAGAGAGTCTACGAGACATACAACACGCAAGCAGAATGAATACGGCCTCCACCAATGGAAACACACATGCCATGACAGAGATCAAAGCGGATTGCATCTTTTTCCATAATTCCCATAATGTTCGTCTCAACTCAGTGGTTGATCCTAGAAGAATTTCACCCCCCCACACAAGACTCCACAAGATTTCGCTGGTATTCCTCCTGACTTGTTCATTCCTGCCCACTTTCAGAACTCTTGAAGAACAGCTTCATCCAATATCATCTCCCCTGAAACCTCACAACAGGAGATGCAACCCATAGCCACTGCTTTCCCTTAAATGGGGAAGGATTTGATGTTTGCTTCACTAAAACGTGTTGGACACAATATTTAGCATATCCACCTTCTGTGGTGGTGGTGGTGGTGGTGGCGGTGGCGTCACTGTTTTAAATTTTAAACTGTTCTCCAATCAAACTGATCAAAGATCTCTTTTGCTCTCTAATAGTTCATGCCTTTGCAACAGATTCTTAGGACAGTTCAAAGCAAATCAGACTCGATTCTTCTCCCACCACCATCCAGTCACTTTTTCCTCTTTCATTTCGAGGAAAACTATTCAGATGTAATTCCTCCAACTGCTGCACACCAAAAAGGAAAAAAAGGCTATTCAGATTCTAACCTGTTTTCCCAAACAGGAAGCCTTTACACTTTTTTCCCTCCAAAAATACGCACTGCCACGCTTAATTCTGGGAGATGATTTCACAACTGGGGGGGGGGCATGGCTGCAAAGATTTTCTTTCTTACTACAGGTGTTCTAGGTTTCCATTAAGAAGGAATCTCAAGCAGGGCCTCACTAAATGTCTCCAGCCCTGAAACTGCATTGCAGGCAATTTATTCCTGAAATAAAAGCAGAAAGGACCTGCCACTTAGAGACGGGACACCAATAGCAGTGCCAAGGTCAACCTCAATGCAGATATTGCCCAACAATCGCCTGTTTTGACACACCTGAAGCCTTCTGCATGGAAGGCCTAGAGATCTGTACACATCCCATACAGTCCTGTGGCTGAATAGCAGTGATGCCCATTGCCTTCTCTTTGTCTACATGAGAAAAAAAAAGTGAGAACAAAACTGTTCTGACAGGCCAGGAATAGAAAACGGAACCGAGCCTATCAAGGGTGGCAGAACTCCACCGGTGTTAAACATTCTGATTTGTGTAGATCACCCAAAATGATTTGCCTGCTGCATTAAGTACACGAAGAAATAATTTGACTCTGTTCTCCATCATAATATAGCTCTGAGCTGTCAGTGTGTCCTCGTGTCAACTTTTCCCCCCATCTCATTAAGATGTTCCTTTTCAGCGCCGCTCCTCATGGAAGAGGACTATTAGTCTCCCTGCCAATCTGGTGGATGCTTAATGCTTGGCAACAGGCAGGCAAGGATGCCAGCATCCACAGGAAAAGCACACTGAAGCCGATCTGGTTCTAAATGATCCGACAGCTCCCGATTCAAGGTTATGTAATTTGACTGCCAGGCCCAATAAGAATTACCTATTTCCTCTGCAGGAAACACAGGCTGTCTCGCTGCCAACTCAATGAACAAGCGGGGATCAAAGTCACCGCCTTGTTCTGCATGCCACTACCTCCTCTCCGCAGTGATCACCCTGCCTGCCTGTCCTCACTTTCCCCGTGAGGCTCCCATCAAGTTGCATTTACATGCATGAGATTCCACTCTGCCCTGACGCCTTCAACCAGCTGCCAGGAGCAAGTATCAAACCAAATTACTTCTTGCAGCCAGGCCAATATTGTTGGGTTGTGTCAAGAGATCGGTGGAGAGAAACACACACAACCCACTTCCCACATGGTCATCAGTTTAAACAAACACAGGCCCATGCCAGGGCTGTGTCTGTAGGCTTAGGCTTTGTGGCCAGTTAATCCATACCACAATCTGCAGCCACAGGGGACTCCAGGGATGCGACAGGTAGTAACAGCCGAGTGTAAGAAACCATGACTGAAGCCAGCATACTCTAGTCGGGTGACTCCTTTCCAAGAGAAATGAAAAGACTTCCAGCTCACAGTATCTTTCACAATGAAGAAACTGTGTGACTAAAAAAAAAAACAACTGCACAATTTTTTAAGCTCACAGTATATGTAACTGAGCGAAATATGGCAAAGTTTACCTCCACATCTTGAAAGATAATGCACTTGAAATATGAATGACATACATTTTAGTTATTGTACACTGCATGCAATAAGTCATAAACTTGAGCATCCTGAAAACAGGTAAGCATGGTGGAATTTGGAAGGAGGGTTTCCAGACTACCTTTAGAAGCTCTAGCTCCCTCCCAGTGCAACAGGCAACACATGCAAATGCCAGGTGCGCACAAGGCTGGTGACTTTGCACACAGCAAATGGCTTCGCAGCAAGCAAGGTGGTTTACCTCTTTGCGACTGGAGTGGAAGTTAGAACTCTCTCACATCCCAGTAACAACCTCAATGTCATCCTCCCAAAAGGCTGACTGGGCTTTTTAACTCCTGCTTTAAGAAGAAGATAGAAGCCTCCTACACAGAGCATGAGTTGACTTCATATGAGGAAGATACATACAAATAGATCCCCAGCACTTAAGCAACCATAAGAACATAAGAACAGCCCCACTGGATCAGGCCATAGGCCCATCTAGTCCAGCTTCCTGTATCTCACAGCGGCCCACCAAATGCCCCAGGGAGCACACCAGATAACAAGGGACCTCATCCTGGTGCCCTCCCTTGCAAGGGCAAAGGTGCTTGCAACCAACCTTGCAACCAAGGATGCAATCCTGTGTCACTGCTTTCCAGCACTGGTATAGTGATGCCAATGGGACGTTTGTTGCATCCTGCTGTTGGTGTGTGTCACTCACAGAGACCTCCTCAAAGTAAGGGAATGTTTGTTCCCTCACCTCAGAGTTGCATTGCCCTTATGTCAGTGCTGGCAAGCACTGACATAAGTGGTTAGGATTGTGCCCCAAGGTTTTTCCAAGTGCTTCTCAAACACAACATCTAGTTTTCAGCACCCCAAAAATCTCAACTTACAGGGGGGAAAAAAGAAGAGAAAAGGACTGAATGTGTGTGGATAATGCCATACTGTAGGGGAGAAGACAACTTCCAGAGGGTACAGCCTTGGAGCCCTTTATGTCTTCTTGCCTTCCCTTTGACTAGTGAAATTCTGCTAAAGAAAGAAAACAAGTACGTTTAATTCACAATTACCCCAGAACTTTGGGGCTTTTCTGCACCAAATATGGATTCCCTTGACAAATAAATTGGGTTTTCTAGTACAGAGCACAGCTGCCAATGAAGGGCTACTGCTGAAGTGTTAGTTTACAGCTTTTGTTCACAGACATCCATACAAATCTTAAGAAGAACAATCTGCTTCAATATATATATGCACTTGGTTTAACACCAGCCAATATCAATACAGCCAGCTGAAACAAATAAGCCCCTCTGTCTCACTTTTGTCTTCCCTGGACGTTAAAAAGTCAGATAATTAAAGTATTGACTCAACTGATCTAAGCACAAGACTAATTAAGAGCAAACATCCAGGGGCAACGAAAACCTCAAGAGGCGTTTTGCAGTTGAACTTGGTCCCTTAGAAAATCCAAGTAAATTTCAGCATTGCTTTGAAATCCTATCCGGTTCTATCTTTCAGAGCTGGTCTCTTTCATCTCCCTTATAGACAATGTAAAATTCTGCCCTATGCCCATTTTGTCATGCCCATCATCAAGAAGGACTCTAATAAGACTTTAAACTGTCAGCTTAAAAACAGAGCACAGACAGTCATCACGTATACTGGAAAGATCAGGCTTCACATTTTTCATTGTATAGGCTCTCTCTCTCTCTCTCTCTCTCTCTCTCTCTCTCTCACTCACACACACACACACACATACCACCTCAAGGAAATAAGCTGCTTCTAAATATGTGCATATCAGCTGCATTATATGCATATCAATTATATTATATTCCAAAATATATGTTGCAAGACAGTACCCCACTAAAATTTTAGACCAGTTGAGAACCCTACAAGATAAAGAGGAGAGAATTTCAGAAGACTGGCCCTGGCAGACTAACACAGATGTCAGTCACACCTACCTGGGTGGTGCATTCCAACAATTTCAAATAAACTTACTACAAAGTAAAGATGTTAAAGAGTGCCCATCTACACATGTGGCAATGAGGAGGTAGAATGAACGGCATAAGTTCAGCCTACAGTTTGCAACACAGGGGTTTAGCACAATGTGTCATGGAGTATTGTCCCCCAATGTAATCAGGAAGGCTTAAGAAATGTCAAAGAGGGGATAGATCAAGTTGTACAGATGCCACATGTCTGCACATCATAGGTGGGAACAGTCAGATGGGAGGGAAGAACATCCAAGCCAGCCTGGGGACGCAATTATTTTTACAGGTCTCCTAAGTAAAAAAGCACCACATCCCCAGAAAACGAATGCATCAGATAGAGGACTAGGTTTGTAACTTCCTCCCTGCCATGCAGTGTTTCCTATATGCAGGAAGTTTATTACTGCTAATATTAATCATCACTAAACACTAACAAGAAGAGGGTTCTTTTTAAAACACAAGATCTGCCCAAAAAACACCAATGGTACTCTCCACCTGTGGTTTGATATAGTTCATCATGTCACACAAGGACTGTCTCTACCACTTATACTGCAGCTTGTACAAGCTGTCTGCTGCCACAAATTAACTGGTCTATACCAGAGTAAGGATTCATAGGCCAAGACCTTTCTTAAGCTGCAATTCTTGCTGTGGCTTAGTTATTAGATGTACACACATTGTCAAAGTTCCCAATAAAAGGTTATTCAGAGCTGTGGATTTACTATTCTGTGCTCTTGTCCCCGAAAAGGAATTTTATAAAGAAAAAAAATTGAGGGAAATGGGATCATGGCACAGATGGGGCAAATGGAAGTCAAGTAGCATGGTGTGCATGCCTCAAGCCTTGTCCTACCAACTAGCTACTGCCATCAAGAAATCATAAGAACAGCCCCACTGGATCAGGCCATAGGCCCATCTAGTCCAGCTTCCTGTATCTCACAGCGGCCCACCAAATGCCCCAGGGAGCACACCAGATAACAAGAGACCTCATCCTGGTGCCCTCCCTTGCATCTGGCATTCTGATACATAGCCCATTTCTAAAATCAGCAGGTTGCACATACACATCATGGCTTGTAACCCATAATGGATTTTTCCTCCAGAAACTTGTCCAATCCCCTTTTAAAGGCATCCAGGCCAGATGCCATCACCACATCCTGTGGCAAGGAGTTCCACAGACCAACCACACGCTGAGTAAAGAAATATTTTATTTTGTCTGTTCTAACTCTCCCAACACTCAATTTTAGTGGATGTCCCCTGGTTCTGGTGTTATGTGAGAGTGTAAAGAGCATCTCTCTATCCACTTTATCCTTCCCATGCATAATTTTGTATGTCTCAATCATGTCCCCCCTCAGGCATCTCTTTTCTAGGCTGAAGAGGCCCAAACGCCGTAGCCTTTCCTCATAAGGAAGGTGCCCCAGCCCCGTAATCATCTTAGTCGCTCTTTTTTGCACCTTTTCCATTTCCACTATGTCCTTTTGAGATGCGGCGACCAGAAGTGGACACAATACTCCAGGTGTGGCCTTACCTTCAATTTGTACAACGGCATTATAATATTAGTCGTTTTGTTCTCAATAACTTTTCTAATGATCCCAAGCATAGAACTGGCCTTCTTTACTGCCGCCGCACATTGGGTCGACACTTTCATCAACCTGTCCACCACCACCCCAAGATCTCTCTCCTGATCTGTCACAGACAGCTCAGAACCCATTAGCCTATTTGTGAAGTTTTGATTTTTTGCCCCAATGTGCATCACTTTACACTTACTTACATTGAAACGCATCTGACATTTCAAATCAGTTTTATGTTTTGCCTGCTGTAGTCATGACACAGACAAACCTAGGAACAAAGTTCATCCTATTCCCAGGGATAGCCTCACAAGTCAAAAACAGACAACAGAACCTTGTGGCACTTTAATAAGGCCAAGGAAAAGCTGCTGAGGAAACACAAGAAGTGTGTACATGTAGGCTAAAGCAAACCCATGCTCTGAACTTTCATACACACATGTATACAGTAAGAACCTTGACACCAAGTCACCAAAAGAAGCAAGGAGGCAGAAAGCCATTCCTGTTATACCAGATGGGCCACTGTGTCAATGGCAACAAAGTCTTATTCTACCATGATCTTCTCTGGAGAAGAAGCAGCCTCTGCATGTGCTTCAGGTTCAGATGTGTTGGCATAATCCAGAAACTGCCCTAAAGTTGTAGTAAGTTTAGCAAATGAAATGAGAGCAAAGAAGCAACTGTTACCCTGCACATTCCTGATCTCATCTGATCTTGGAAGCTAAGCAGGGTCAGGCCTGGTTAGTACTTGGTTGGGAGACTGCCTGGGAATACCGGGTGCTGTAGGCTTATACCATAGTCTTTCGAGACTGAAGGTTGCCAACCATTTGAGAGCAAAGGATACATCTTGCCATTTATCATGCAGCTGAGCAAAAACACAGATAATAGCGACACCTTTGTTATCTCTTTTAACAATTCCAGAGAAAACCATGAGGTACAGTCAGCACAGTGGGATGGCCTAAAAAGGCCCTGGGGTAGCATCCAATTCTAAATGATGTTAAACCAGCCCTATTCATAAAGGTTAAAGGCAGTTCACACTTTGTGATGGGAGAACATCACCCACCCAATCGTAAATCTGGGATCAAAAAAAAGAACTTGGGTCACATAGCCAGGCTCAAAGGACAATGAGAGGCGCAGTCTAACACTTCTGCCAGTCATCTGTAGGGTTGATCACTCCATGCATCCAACATGCTGCTATGAATCTGTCCCAGGTAGCAAGGAAAGGAGGAAGCTGAAGCTGAAAAAGGAAAAGTGTGAGGGAATGGGCCTTAGAGGCAGGAAGCACGCTGCATGGACGGAAGGCAAATAAGGCTTAAGATCTGAGATGAGGAATGATGGTTTTGAAGACTATGCTTTCCCACTTTAAAGGCTAGCATTACAACACTACTGGGTTCAATGCCCCAAACTGCTCAGAAAAAGAAGCTGGCCAAAAATCAGTTCTCGCAATGCAAAAAGCACAGCAGCACACAATTATCAGTACATCAGCAGAATAAAACCACTTGAACCTAACAGCCCAATCTTGAGCTGCAGGTTGCACCAGGGCTGCCGCGGTGCTGTAATAGCTGCCAAAGCATCCTGAGCACAATAGGGCCGCCGTCGCCAGGTCCTCGGGGAAAGGGGACTTTACGGGTAAGGGACGTAGTCCTACAATGGGGCTAAGCAATTCTGCAACGACCTTGGACTTGGACCTCACGGCCTAATATGGAGGCTCTGGATGAGGCAGAGCTTCACCAGTCCCACCTCCCTCCCATCCCCCTCCCTCCCCTGGCATGCCTCCTCCACACCCTCCTCCTGCCTCCCCCGCCCCAGAATGCCTCCCCCCATGCCCCATGCCCCCACCCACCTCTCCACCGCCCAGCAGTCCACTAGACAGCCAAGCAGTGATGCACTAGCCATCCACCAGCGGTAGCTCAAGACCAGCTGGCACTGAGCTACCTCCAGTGCTGGGCTGGCATTGAGGGCCATGAACAAGCTTTATGGCAAATCTGCGGCACTAACCGCTGGCAGAGCAACGGCGGTATGAGCTCAGGATTGGATTTAAGTCATTCCTACATGTCCAACACTTACTTAAACTTTTGACCTGGCACCTAGAAACTCACAGGATGGAGCCAGGCCCCCTAGCAAGTTGACAAAAGCCTAAACCTGGCTTCATGTTAATGAATTGGCTGGACTTACAAACAAACATGTAACCCACAGAGCATACGTTCAGACAGGATTCAAACACAGAGGTCTCTCAGCACCTAAGTAGGTTCACATAAATTAAGTTTCACTAGAATTGCCCAAGCAGATCAGGAAATAAATACTTGTTGGTCACTAACTTTCATCAGTAGTGTAGTACGTCTGTTTTATTTCTGCATTATGCCTCCTGGACCCCAACAGGACTCACACACAAATTGGGGTTTGAAAACATGTGGGTGAAGAGTGTTAAATGTCCTGACAACATTTTCCTGGCACTAACAGAAAATGAGATTTAGACCCGGCAACACTGCATGGCGGTGGGGCGATATACACGCTGCATGTTGGAACAGAATCACTTGGTAGAAAGTGATCCAGCAGCTGCATAAGAAGGATTCTGTACATGGAGTCATCATAGATAGCCCTTTGTGACTGGCTGTTAGAATAATCAAGCCAGAAAGTATTAACTCATGTAAAGTCTGCCAAGGGAAATCAGAACTCACCTGTCTCAACAAATTAGAAAATAAATGCACCATCAAAAATAGCAACATTAAAGTACAGGGGGGGGGGGGAGAGAAGGGGAACACGACATCCGCATCCCTACAGAAATGCCCTTAAGCTGCCCATTATATTTCATTCTGGTTATCGTGTTACAGCCAAACAGGTTCTATTACATGCAGTGCAGCCTCTCTATATGCTAATCTTCCCTTTAAAAAAAATCCAACACTATTTGGCAAAACTCAGATCCATCTTGTGTTTTGTAGCACTGCTGTCATCCTGCTATATTTTATCAAAACCCATAAAACCTGCTCAACAACACTGGCTCTAAATTAATGATTGCTGCAGTCTGATGTTAAACCAAGCCCTCGGCAGTTCAGGTGAGCACCTTTTTTTCTACTCAGATACAGTTTTTCCTACCACTAGGGGGTGTTGAGAGAATTCTGTTGAAAATGAGTTTGGTCTAATAAAGTAAGACTCATTAAATGAGCAATGAAATATGCAGCAAGTCACAAAAGTACCCCGCAAAAAGCATAAGGTGCCACAGATTCAAATTCTCCTTAAATACACAGTGATGTCCAATCCCACAATCCTATGCATATTTGCTCAGAAAGAAGACACCGGGATTTCAGTGGGGCTTACTCTCAGGAAAAGTGTACACAGGATTGTAGCCTATGACACCTTTGTTTATGTTCTTTGCTTATTTGGGTAAGCAAGATCACATCACCACAACTGTTTTCTGTATTGGCCACAAGTTTTAATCACCCAATACAGAAGAAAAAAAAATAGATGTGATAAACAGGAATGTATTTCTTTCCTTAAAACAAATGCTTGTAAACAAATAACAAAACAAGCTTGATTCAGTACAGCTCTAAGAAAAAAAATCCATTACCCCAATTTTGCTCGGCCCCCAAGTGTATGTATTTGGTCCCTGTTCTATATATGCAACGTTGGGCAGAAACGGCTTAACTGAGGGCCAGATTTGTCCAGTGCATCAGAACTGCAGGAGGTCTGGTCTAGAGGGTAGAGCCTCCGTCTGCCTGAAGATAACATCCACAAGGTCGCCAGTTCGAGGCCACCGGCACCGTGCGACCTTGGAGCAGCTGACAAGCTGAAGCCGAGCTATTCCATCTGCTCTGAGCGTGGGAGGATGGAGGCCAGAATGTGAAGCCAGATCGAAATGAAACACCTGAATGTAGTGGTTCTTGAAAGAAAGAACCTTCTTTCAAATTGTAAAAATCCCTATTTAATAGGGATTTAATAAAGCCTGCCTATGTAAACCGCCTTGAATAAAGTCTTGAATAAAGACCAAGAAAGGCGGTATATAAATACCTGTTGTTATTATTATTATAACTCTTACACCTAACTGCAGAGCACATAAAAAATTTCTAAGAGGTTTAGGAAAAGTGTACATCCCTAGATAATACATTTTACTAGTTAGGCCAACTACTGACCTCCAGCAGAAGGAACTTCTTTAACTCGAACCATATGCAGCTAAAATAACCTATGGTCTCCCCAAAAATGTATTCTGCTAGTTTCATGGATACACCTAATGCTAAATACTAGGTTGCCACATGATAGACCCATTTGTCCTTGTGAATTGCCTCCGTACTCTCACATCTGTGACATGTATATGGCTGGAAACCACACGCGCGCCTGAGGGCTTGTTTGTAGCTATAATCCAAGTGGATATAAAGCTGCTGTCTTCCATAAACACACAAGTACTGTAGTTTGTGGTTAGATATAGCACCACAGGTATGTAACCATAGATCAAGAATACACAAACAAGCCCCAACACGGGAACACACACACACACACACAAAGGGAAGAGGCGGGAGAAATAGGTTGAGGTCCAAGTCTTGGGTCTTGTAGCAATTTCTGGTATGATTATATACTTCTATGACATTTGCAAGCATTTTCCCCATGTACCATTAAATAAGTTTAAAACTTGCAACTGGAGACCTGCAACCAAACACATGCATGAAGCTATGCCTCAACAGCTTTATTCTTTGTCCTTGGCCCATAGTTCCCAATCCTTGAGACCCTCTATAGCCAATGGTCAAAATTCAAGCACTTCTGAGGATTTCATAGGATGTTCCTTCCCAACAGTAACTGAAGACCACCCATTTTACTACAGCTTAGTTTCCAAAGCAAACATCAACCTCTGCTCCGCACAGTGACCCTGCCATTCCTAGGGCCCCAAGGAGGATATTCTTCCAGTAAAAACCGATTTTGCATTTCTCCTTGATAATAAAGCACAGCCCACCAAGTACATTGCAATGTCCACCCTCAGCCTCAGAAAAACGTTTCAGTGTTCCATGACGTCACAGCCATTTAGCCAATTGCACGGCATAAGAGCAGGGGGAGGACATTTGCACACTGATACCTTCAGGATTCAGAGCAAGAGGCTCAAGTTGCTATCTACAAGAAACTGTCAATAGGCACACGTAGGATAATGTTGCAACAACACTCATTATTTCTTCAGGAAACTGCCAGATCATTTAAATCTGAAACAGCAGAGAAGGTTGCAGTTTTAAAGCATACATAACAAGAAGCTGACGGAACATACCAAGATCCAGGTCTACAGAGCTTGCGTCTTGAGTTCACTCACTGCAGCAAGTCATGGACACTTCACTCACAACAGGAGAGGAAACTGAATGCTTTCCACATGCGCTGCCAACGACGCAGCCTCGGCATCACTTGGCAGGACAAAGTTCCAAACAACACAGTCTGGAATGAGCTGGAATCCCTAGCATGTATGCACTGCTGAAACAGAGACGCCTGCATTGGCTTGGTCATGTCGTGAGAATGGGCGGTGGCCTGATCCCAAAGGATCTCCTCTATGGAGAACTCGTGTAGGGAAAGCGCCCTACAGGTAGACAACAGCTGCAGTACATCTGCAAGAGGGATCTGAAGGCCTTAGGAATGGACCTCAACTGGTGGGAAACCCTGGCCTCTGAGCGGCCCGCTTGGAGGCAGGCTGTGCAGCATGGCCTTTCCCAGTTTGAAGAGACACTTGGTCAACAGACTGAGGCAAAGAGGCAAAGAAGGAAGGCCCACAAACAGGGAGACACACCAGGGACAGACTACATTTGCTCCCAGTGTGGAAGGGATTGTCACTCCGAATTGGCCTCTTCAGCCACACTAGATGCTGTTCCAGAACCACTTTTCAGAGCATGATACCATAGTCCCCGAGACTGAAGGATGCCAATGAATGACGAGTAACAGTTGCATTTAAATTATGTTTGTCACTTGGACAGCAGGGTGCTGTGAGGGTTTTTTGTTTCTAAATGGAAAAGGTGCAGAAGAGAGCTACCAAAAATGATTACTGGGATGGGGCACCTCCCTTATGAGGAATGGTTACAGTGTTTGGGGCTCATCAGTCTAGAAAAGAGGAGCCTGAGGGGGGACATGATTGAGACCTACAAAATTATGCAGGGGGTGGATAGAGTGGAGAGAGGGATGCTTTCTCCAGAACAAGGGGAACAAGAACACCAGAACAAGGGGACAGCCACTAAAATTGAGTGTGGGGAGAATTAGGACAAGACAAAATAAAATAGTGCTTTACCCAGCGTATAATTAGTCTGTGGAATTCCTTGCCACAGGAAGTGGTGATGGCATCTTGCCTGGATGCCTTTAGAAGGGGATTGGACAAATTTCTGGAGGAAAAGTCCATTACAGGTTACAAGTCATGTGCAAGCTCCTGATTTTAGAAGTAGGCTACCTCAGAATGCCAGATGTAGGGGAGGCCACCAGGTTGTGACTTGTGTGCTTCCTGAAGCACTTGGTGGGCCACTGTGAGACACAGGAAGCTGGACTAGATGGGTCTCTGGCCTGATCCAGCAGGACTCTTCTTATGTTCTTAAATACTTACAAATTAGCATACCAAGTTCCATGCCTTACCTAAGTATATTTGTCATTAGACTGCAACAACAACAAAAACTCTTCTCATATGTAGATCATTGTCTCCCTGACCTCAACATAAAATTCTGGATAAAATTCTAAAATCCATAAAGCAACCACAGATTGCAAATTTTCCAAACCGTCTTCAGAAAAGTGTACATCCTGATCAGGGCTCTCCAGACTCCAGGCTGCCTTTTCCCTCCCCTGCATGAACAGTGCTTGCCATTCTGTGGGGCAGCCTTCCTTCCCTGCTGCTGATCTCCCCTGAACTGAATTGTGGGAAGATGAAGAAGGCTTTCTGAGCTGCATTGTAACATCTGGATAGGTTTGTGTGGGCGTAGGCAGTATTTCAAGTACAAAGACTGCAAAACACATAGAACTCTGAAGATTAAAACTAGACTTTCGCATTCAGAAGAGACCTGGCTTGGTAAGCCCAGCAGCTGTTGACCCAGCAGCCACTGCACCTGGACTTCCAGGCAGATGCAGCTGCCCGTGGCACAGCCTGGGGGAGATCGGCAGCGGGGAAGGAAGTTTCTCCAGTGGAACAGTAAGCACCAGTTGTGCCGGGGATGCGTTTCCAAGAGCGATGCAGTCTCCACTTTGAAGACCGTGGCTCCATATATACAGTGCTGTACCTCTTCTTGTTATAGGTTTTGTTACATCGTTTGTACCCAACCGATCAGCTGCTGTTTCAAAAAAATTGGCTCAGGAAGTTTTAACACTTACCACCAGCCCAAACCCAACCTGCAGAACAGATGCTGAAACTGAGCAATTTATCAGCATGTATGCACTGCAAAAGCATTTTGTCACTCAAATACCGCTAGCAATGGGGAGGAGGCAGATTTTTGCAGCTGGCTCAAAAGAAAGAAACATGCAGTTCACTTTGGGGCAACTGATCCTGCTTTACAGATCAGCAAGGCCTGCTTAATGTTCACGTCTGGAAACCGATACTGCAGAAGTGCCACAAGACTTCAGGGTGAACTTACTGTTACCCTGCACATGCCTGATCTTGTCTGATCTTGGAAGCTAAGCAGGGTCAGGCCTGGTTAGTACTTGGATGGGAGACCGCCTGGGAATACTGGGTGCTGTAGGCTTATACCATAGTCTTTCGAGACTGAAGGTTGCCAACCATTACCATAAGAAAACAAAACCTCTTGCAGCATTGCCTGTGGAATTTCTTACTGCTGGAGGAAGTAAGGAGCACGTAAAAAGAATATTGTATCACCACAGAAGAGCACACATTTATCTGCACGTAAACACCACACAGAATGAGACGGACCCACAAGTACAGGTGTGTCCTGTCATTTCAAATGTGCTTCCTTCCCTCATCCTGCAGTAAAGTTGTTGGAAAGATGAATCCTGGAGTAAGGATTATGGCATCAGCCTTGTTGTTTAATTAACTCCCTGGACCATTTTCTATTTGATTGTGACAGAGCAGATGAAAAAGTTGGATGAAAGAGTTGGGGGTGTGTGGGTTTTTGTTTTTTGTTTTTTAAAAAAAAACAGTTTCTTTTCATTGCCCATAAGGAGGCAACACAGGAGGTCAACACTGGCTGTCACTGCACCGCATATCTGGCTTAAATCAGGACTGAGCTAATTCCAACAAAATACTTGGCATGCCAAACACATCTATCTGTTTGAGAGTCCTTGCAGCCTGGTGCAAGAGACAGTCACACTGAGGGTTGTTAACCTTTTTTTGCATGCCTGTGTAGCTGCATCTGGGCCACAGATCTTTGCAGGTCTCTCCCCAGGTTCAATACAAATGCAATGGATCCCAGGATAATTCTGAATGCAAAGGGCTAGTTTTAACCTTCAGAGTCCTACACGGTTTGCAATCTGGGTACCTGAAATTCTGCCTACCCCCACACAAACCTATCCGGATGTTACAATCCAGCTCAGAAACCCTTCTTCATCTTCCCACAATTTAGGCGGTGGGTGATGACCCCAAAATAGGGACATTCAGTTCTTACTGTTCTGTTTTAGGGAGCTTTGTTGTTTTTCTAAAATCATTGTGAGCTGCTCTTAGAGCCATCTGAGCTGAGGAGCAAAACATTCAAGTAAATTTAAAATGCCTTTGTACATGTCACCAGGCAGGTACCCCGTGTGCATCTCATAGAAATTTTATTTAAATAGGCTATATTAAAACAGAAACTAAAGTCATGTAAGTATTGCATAAGCAACAACACATTCCAGGCCATTACTATTAGGGCTGTTATCCACATGATCAGGGTGACAGAGTACCCACACTGTATACTACCAACTGACAAGTGCTCAGTGGAATGACTGTCATATACACAGGCTGTTTCATATTTCATGTAGACTCCCAACCCAGTACAAAAGGTTTGGGAATATAATGGAGAACATAATAAAGTGGGAGGTGAGTACATCTGAGCCTGCCAATTAAGTGATCCAACTGAATTACTTTGTACATATATATATATATATACACACACACACACACACACACACACACACACACACACACTAACTTGCCTTTCTGCCAAAGCATTCCTGGTAGCTTGCACTTGAAATTAATGACTTGCAGCCCAAGAAACATGATATAAAGAGAAGAATAGGAAGGGAAAATGAAAACAAGTAAATTCAAGTATCACTTCTCGTGTACAGTTACATAATGGGAGAACAGCCATATGGTCCAAGCCAGTGAAATACATCTCATGTGGCCTTCAGATTCAGCCAGGGGAAGTGGAAAACCCTCTTCACTAAGTAGTTAGCATGAGCTCAACATAATGAAACAGTTCAGTTCAGTTCAGTAGACCTTTATTGGCATAAAATACAGAGAAAGAACAAAACAAAACAAAAATATACAAAGACACCACAACATAGACATCAGTCTTTTCCTCACATACTGCCCAGAGTTCCAGAGCTCTGCCTGGCAATTACCCCAGATAAAAAGGCAGCGACCCTATCAAGGGTCTCAGAGTCAGATGTGGAAAGGAGAGACTGAAGCATGATTGAGTCCTCCCAGCCCTGCATCCTAGTTAGCAAAGGGCCTAGATATTTCTTGCGTGAGACATCATGAAGTGGGCAGTAGAAAAGGGTATGTGTTATGGTCTCAATACAATCCCTACCACACTTGCATTTCCTCTCCGAGTAGGGAATACCACTGAACCTGCCCGATAACACGGCTGATGGAAGAGCATTACATCTTGCAAGTGTGAATGCTCTCCGAGCCTGTGGGCACTCCAAGTGATAAAAGAAGGAGGCCAGTTTCCCAAAACTGATTGGAACATGGAGATAGAGTGGAGAGCATGTGGTTCTGGCGGCACTAAACAGCTCTTGTTGTTCGATGTCAAGAATTCTTTCTTTGACGATTCTGTAAGCAGCATCACACCCAATCATGCCTAGCTCTGCAGTGTCCAGCCCTATTGACTTGAGCTTGGTTAGAAGATCAGTGATCTCTAATGGCAGGACTGAATCCGACAATAATTGGAGCATTAGACCAGAGGGGGTAGGGTTAAATAAAGTCCTAAACCAAAATTTCAATAATCTAAGCCAAGCAGTCGTCTTTAGCCGAATTAACCCCACCTCAAGACACAGAACCGAGTAGGGAACGCACCTGGGTAAACCCAAAATCTTCCGCAGAAAGGAGGCTTGAATGCGTTCTAATGGTTGGGTAATAGCCTTATACCAGATGGGAGAGCCATAAAGGACCAGGGAAAGAATCTTTCCCTTAAATGCCTCCAGAGCAGCTGGAACATAACCATTGCCGCAGGTAAAAAAGAAACGGGAAATAGCTGAGGACGCCAGTTTGGATGCGTTCTGCACTGCCTTACGATGAAAAGCCCAAGTGAGCCTGTAATGGAAGTTGATTCCCAGGTACTTGAAATGCTTAACCTGCTCCATTTTATTGCCATTACAAGACCACTTAAAAGCCTTCCATCTATTGGCAAATATCATTATCTTAGATTTAGCATAGTTGATTTGCAATTTGTTGGACAGAAGATACTCTTCAGTGCGATTCAGCAGACGTTTTAGGCCAATCCTAGTACGGGATATCAGTACTGCATCATCCGCATACAGAAGTAGCGGCACTTGGCTTGCGCCAAGCTTCGGGCAATGGCTATCTATTTCCTTCAGGGATGGGGCAAGGTCGTTTAGAAACAGATTGAAAAGCATGGGGGCCAAGACACAGCCCTGTTTGACCCCTTTGTTGGTAGCGATGGAATGAGTTAGATTCCCACTCCAGGAGCGTCTAACCCTGCATGAAGTATTTAGATGGAGGGACCTAATCAGTAGCAACAATCTTTTATCAATCCCCATGTTTTCCAACTTGGACCAAAGAAGCTCCCTATCCACAGAATCGAAGGCACCTTTCAGATCAAGGAAGGCTACATAAAGGCGAGCCTTGCATATCCTAACCTGCTTATGGGCCAAATGAGATAGGATCAAACAATTGTCCAAAGTTGATTTGCCCCGACAGAAGCCAGATTGCTCGGGGCCTAAGATGCCTTGCGAAGTAACCCAGAGAGTAAGTTTATTGCATAGATATTTAGCATAAATCTTACCTATTACAGAAAGCAAACTAACGGGCCGAAAATTTCCTGGTGTGGTAGGGTCACCCTTTTTATGGATAGGAATAACTGTCGCTGTAAGCCAGACATTGGGCAATAGGCCAGAACTGTCAATCACTGTAAAGACGTGGGCAAGTAACTGGGCCCACCATTCCGGATCGCCTTTTAAAAGCTCAGGTGGTATTTCATCTGGACCTGCAGCCTTCCCTGGCTTCAATTGCATAATTAGTTCTTTAATTTCCTCAGGGGTCACAGGAGGCCAGATAGGCAGATCCACAGAGGTAAAGTCAGGGTAGGCGTCTGGGGATTTGCTCTTATCGTAAAAAATGTCTGTGAAGTGTTGAACCCATGTAGATGATGGAATAATAGCAGGGTCGTATGTTTCTGATCTACACGAACCTGCTACAACTGCCCAAAATTGTTTATTATTTTTTTGTTGAATTGCTTGATGCAGCTTGTTCCACTGAGTTAAAACAAACCTTTTCTTTTTCTCTGTCAATAAAACTCTTAGTTGTTTTTTAAGGATAGAGTATTTAACCAAACACTTGGAGTCATTGTATTTTCTAAAATCTAAATAAGAAGCCCTAATACACACCTTAAGATTCCTACATTCACTGTCAAACCAATCCTTTTTGTCAAATGCACCACAGGATTCAACCAACTTAGGCTTCGTACTCAAAACCTTAAAAACGTGACCAATAAAACCTTCAAAGGATTTGATTTGAACAAGGGGATCCGGATCCCGTAGAATGGCTGATAAAAAATCTCTGCTTGCTGGTTCCGTACTTAGACGATGGAAATTAGGGGAAAGGGCGCTATTAGCCACAATTTTATACCTACCCTCTGGATTTGTATCCATCTCAGCTTGTGATGGAACACTCCCAGAATGGAGGTCAAGGACCAAGATTAAAGGTAGATGGTCACTAAGGGTTAGGTCCCCAATGGCAAAATCTTTCACATGATGTTTCATTTTAGTGGAAACTAAAATGTAATCCACAACGCTGGCACCACGAGAGGATACAAAAGTAAATTCATCAGCGTTGGGGAACTCTCTTAGACCATTGAGCCAGATCATGTTAGAGCTGATGGAAAACTTAGCAAGGGCCATACCATTAGCATTATAGTATGCATCTTTGGACCGCCTGCTTAATGCGCAAATGGGGGGGAGGGAGCTGTCATCAACCACATCCCAGGCTCTGCGAAAGATATCTGCTGAATTTCCCACCCTGGCATTTAAATCGCCCTGCAAAAGAATTTCAGCATGGGGGTGGGCCCTCTTGAGGTCATTCATACATGATGATAGATCATTCCAGAGCTGGGTCCTTTGTAAACTATTAAGCAAAGGAGGGATATAAGTGCTGACGCAAATTAAGTCAATGTCTGCAAAAGACACCCTCAGTGCTTGTATCTTGCAACAGCCTGGAATGATGTCTAGAGGGCATGACTTAAACTGCTTCAGTACAAAGCTGGCTAAGCCCACCAAAGGACGACCATTAGAGGTGGATTTAGTTGCAGGTACTACAAAAGCCTTGTAGCCAGGGATATACAGATGGTCCAAAGCCCATGTCTCCTGCAACAGAATAATGTCAAAGGTTCTAAGATAGCTTAAGAAACCACTGTCATTTTTCTTATTCTTCCACCCTGCAATGTTCCAGGAAAGAATTTTTAGTTGGGAAGAAGTAGCAGGGGCTGGAGAAGCATTAATTAGTCAATCTTTGCTTCCTGATGGACACTCAGCACCAGAAGGATGATGAGACATGCAGCTACTCAGGGCTAAGTTGGTCACCGGAGAAGGTGTAAAATCCCTGGAATAAGGGACGGGAATTGCCTCAGTGGCTACTTCTAAAGCAGATTGATGAGCAGATGCTGGCACTGGAAGGGTCAGAGAATGGATTTCATAGGTCGAAGTTTCCGTATTATAATTGAGAAGTTCTGCTTTAACCCTGTCCAGGGATCTGATAATATTTATTTGTTCTGGTCTTGTGAGTTCCTTAAAGGCGCTGATGGCACCCTCCACAATGTCATCCCCCTCCAGCTGTAATTCCATTATCAGATCTTTAGCCAACAATGCAGGAGGATCTGCCCTAGGGCCTTGTTCCGTTGAGCATTCCTGGTAGCTTGCACTTGAAATTAATGACTTGCAGCCCAAGAAACATGATATAAAGAGAAGAATAGGAAGGGAAAATGAAAACAAGTAAATTCAAGTATCACTTCTCGTGTACAGTTACATAATGGGAGAACAGCCATATGGTCCAAGCCAGTGAAATACATCTCATGTGGCCTTCAGATTCAGCCAGGGGAAGTGGAAAACCCTCTTCACTAAGTAGTTAGCATGAGCTCAACATAATGAAACATTAAAGCCAGTGACACGACAAAAGTTGCAGGAAAATTTTTATCCTCTGCTGGAAGACCAATTTACATATTTTCCCTGTCAACTGGTGCTCAAATCTCATTTCCAGAACCAAGAATCAAACAAGGCCCCTCCACCCATAATGATCTCCCCAAACACTTCAGGGCAAGGCAGCCCAGAGCAAAACTGACCTGGAAAGCTCGATGTAGCATAATGGTGGACAAAGTACATAGGAAAAGACTTGCTGGATCAAGCCAGAGGCCCATCTACTCAAGTTTCCCATTTCCCAGAGAGGCACAGTGGATGCCTCCAGGTAGCCCATAAGCCCAAGAGATGGAGTACACTAGGGGTGCTCACACTTTTTTGGCTCGAGAGCTACTTTGAAACCCAGCAAGGCCCGGAGATCTACCAGAGTTTTTTTTACAATGTTCGCGCCATCATAACATATAACATTTATGTGTACAATGTATGTTGGTGTACCTTGAGCTCCACTGAGTATAACAGGACTAACTCCTGAGTAGACATGCCTAGGATTAGGCTGTGAGCCTGCAATCCTAGCCACACTTACCTGGGAGTAAGCCCCATTGAGTACAATGGGCCTTACTCCCGGCATTTCCTCCCAGAGGCACCTGAAGAGGGGGTCGGCACTCCGCGATCTACTCATTTTGCCTCGCGATCTACCGGTAGATCGCGATCCACCTATTGAGCACCCCTGGAGTACACTTTCTCCCACCAACCTGTCCTGTCTCTTCTTCCTCCCCCTCTACACCTCACCTCCAATCGTCACGTGGTTCTATCTGATCTCCACAACTCGCTTCTGCCTCCTTGCTTTCTGTCTCTCTGCCCCCCTTTCTCCATCCTCTGTCTTTCCCCCCTTCTCTGACTCTGCCTTCCTTTTACCTTCCTTGATACCCTGTTCCAGTTCACCAAGAGGAATGCAGTCAGCTGTAAAACAAATGGTGTCTCCCTGAGATGCTGGGCAACGATATCATTACCAAGCGTCAAACGGGGAAGTCGCAGCCACAACAAGCCTCACATGGCACCGACATCTGTGGGTAGTCGCACCATCATTTTAAAATTTTATGCTGCATTTTGACATTACAATAAAAAGGTAACTCGTGTACTATATATTGAGATATATATTTGAAGCCAGAGATTTATTTTTTTTCCCCTGCCTGTGTCTCATCATAGTATTTTCCATGGTTACAGTTCCAGGAACAAAAGTATTTACACCTCCATTATAAGCCGGAGGCTATAAATTAAACTTGAATACACAAAAGAGAACATTAATTCTCAGCTATTACAAGCATGAAACATGTCAGAATTATCTTCGGTATTAACCAAATTTGAGTATTCAGTTGTGTGCAGTTTTAGGCATTTTAAAATAAATGACATTAAGCCTTTTCATATGGCAAAAGACTCTCAAGAGCCACCCTTACGAATCTGCTTCCATAGATCTCTCTTCATCATTTGCACAAAAAGGATAAACTAGCATCCAGCCATGTAGGATGACCTTCTATGAAATGCTGCAGGGAACATAATTTTGTAAGCATGTTGGTTCCAGGCTCTCTCCCACTTAGTGAAAATTTTAACAGCATCAGAAACCTTCTTCTCTCAGGGCACAATCCTAACCCCTTACGTCAGTGCTTTCCAGCACTGACTTAAGGGCAATGCAGCTCTGAGGAAGGGAACCAACATTCCCTTACTTTGAGGAGGCCTCCTTGAGTGACACCCAAATGCAGGATGCAGCACACATCCCATTGGCACCGCTATGCCAGTGCTGGAAAGCACAAACATAAGGGGTTAGGATTGCGCCCTAAGTGGTTTAAAAAAACAAACAAAAAACAGACTGTTGCATGGGGCTCAAGAAGGTTAGCTGAGAGATTTCTCACCACTCAATCTAGTATTATCGTCATCTTCTAATTATGTTTAAGATCCCCTCAATTACAAGATGCCAGCTCACATTGCAGGTAAGGTGCCCTACCGTCCATTGCATCTGCCAACATGTCTCTAGGACATTTACCTAGAACAGGGGTATCCAAACTTTTTGGCAGGAGGGCCACATCATCTTTCTGACACTGCGTTGGGAGCCGGGGAGAAAAAGAGTTCGTTTACATTTAAAATTAGAATAAATGAATATATTAGAGATGGAACTTATATGAATGAATGAATGTATCACAATAGCTCAAGACCTTGCACAAAGCAAGGCCGGCCTTTCCTTTGCTGCCGCTGCTGCTTCACAGATATGAAACAGCAAGCAGCTGTGGGAGCCCTTGGCCCGCAGTTCGTGCGAGAGGTCAGTCTGTTTTCTTGCTGAGAGTAATTGTGTTGGGCCAGCACAGGCTCCAGTAAGTCTCTGGAGGGTCAGAGGCTCCTTGGAGACCGAGGGGTCCCCGGGCAGGGGTTTGGGAACCCCTGACCTAGAATGTAGAAACCACTCAGCCACAAAACTCCAAAAATATATAGATTTTTCTGTGTCTAGTGGTGATCAGGCAGGCACTCAATGTTGTTCAGTGCTTCTTCAGTGACTACATTTTTTCTGGAATATAGCTCAGAGTAGTGCTGCACCCAGCGTTCCATCTGCGGTGTCCGATCCTGGATGACCTCGCCTGTGGCAGACTTCAGAGGGGCAATATTTTTCTGCGTTGGACCTAGGGCCTGCTTGATACCGTCATACATCCCCTTGATGTTGCCTGTGTCAGCTGCTATCTGTATTTGGGAGCAGAGCTGGAGCCAGTAGTCATTAGCACATCTCCTGGCAATCTGCTGGACTTTGCTGCGAGCAGCTCGGAGGACCTGCAGGTTGCACTCACTGGGACAGGCCTTGTATGCTGCTTGAGCTCTCCTCTTTTCCTCAATGACTGGTGTCAACTCCTCAGAGTGGGCTTCAAACCAGTCTGCCGTCTTGTTGGTCTTCTTGCTAAATATGGACAAGGCATTGTTGTAAACGGCATGTCACTACCCACTCTGCCAAAGATCTCCAGCAGCTCATGGATCGTTTTAGCAAGGCCTGCCAAGATTTTGGACTGAAGAAAACACAGGTCATGGTTCAGGAGGTGGACTCACCTCCCTGCATTACAATCTCTGAGCATGAACTGGAGGTTGTCCATGACTTTGTGTACCTTGGCTCAGTGATCTCCGACACTGTTTCTCTCGATACCGAGCTAAACAAACGCATCGGTAAAGCAACTACCACGTTTTCCAGACTCACAAAGAGTCTGGTCCAACAAGAAGCTGACGGAACATACCAAGATCCAGGTCTACAGAGCTTGCGTCCTGAGTACACTTCGATACTGCAGCGAGTCATGGACTCTTCGCTCACAACAGGAGAGGAAACTGAACGCTTTCCACATGTGCTGCCTCTGATGCATTCTCGGCATCACCTGGCAGGACAAAGTTCCAAACAACACAGTCCTGGAACATGCTGGAATCCCTAGCAAGCATGCACTGCTGAAACAGAGACACCTGTGTTGGCTCGGTCATGTCGTGAGAATGGATGATGGCCAGATCCCAAAGGATCTCCTCTATGGAGAACTCGTGCAAGGAAAGCGCCCTACAGGTAGACCACAGCTGCGATACAAGGACATCTGCAAGAGGGATCTGAAGGCCTTAGGAGTGGACCTCAACAGGTGGGAAACCCTGGCCTCTGAGCAGCCCGCTTGGAGGCAGGCTGTACAGCATGGCCTTTCCCAGTTTGAAGAGACACTTTGCCAGCAGTCTGAGGCAAAGAGGCAGAGAAGGAAGGCCCATAGCCAGGGAGACAGGCCAGGGACAGACTGCACTTGCTCCCAGTGTGGAAGGGATTGTCACTCCCGAATTGGCCTTTTCAGCCACACTAGACGCTGTGCCAGAACCACCTTTCAGAGCGCGATACCAGAGTCTTTCGAGACTGAAGGTTGCCAACATGTATGTAGTGGTGATCAGTGCGAAATCCACACAGGAGTAATAAATCACAAGTTTCATGACCAGAAGAATACAGGGTTGGTCATACCAAATCGGGGGGGGGGGGGGGGAGAAGCACCTCCCAAAAACTAGAGTGGGTGCTGGATCACTTGAGTCCAACACCCACTGCCATTTTCAAGTTGGGACCTTACATGTTCAAGTTCAGTAAATGGAGGACTTTTTAATCAGTAAATGGAAAACTGTTCCTTAACCCAGAGGTTCTCAAACTGGGGTGATGCCGGGAGACTGCTGCTGCTGCTGATAAAACAAAGCCTGTCCCCCCTGGTAGAGATCCTGGGGATCACATCACTGCATTCCCCCCACTGCATTCCCCCCGCGAAAACTTACTGTGGCTCCCAAACTTCCGGAGATATTCCTTTTGATATAGCACAAGAAACACATCTAACAAAGAGCAACCCTGGAGGTTGTGGGTGAGCACACTGTCAGCAAGCATACAACATCTGCAATGGTGCTGCCTTACACCAAGTCAGATCCAGCTCAGAACTGGCTGACTCTCCAGGATTCAAGCAGGGGTCTTTCCCTAAATTACCAGGAGTTGCTGGGGATTGAACCATTGACCTTCTGTATGCAAGGCACTTTTTCTACCACTGAGCTACATCCCCTTTGCAAGGTGCAAGGCACCTTTCCTACCACTGAGCTACATCCCCTCCTTTGCACTTTCTACTGTCTTAAGTTCCATGATCTAGAATTAACATTCACTGTTAAGAAGGCGAAACTGATCTCTGACTTGCGCCATTCCAACCAAAGGGAGAAAGCAGATACTACTAGCTTTGGGGGTGGGGTGGGGGAGACCCTGAAACGTAATAGCAAGTCTTTGCATCGGAATATGGCTTTAAATGTATTCTTTTGAGAACCAACATGCCTCGGCCTCAAACTGCGCCAAATAAGGCTTCAACAACTGAGTGTCAAACACAGTTTGCCCCTTTATTGTCCAATTTTTGTTTTACTAGCAGTGTACATTTGAACTTTAAATTGGTGCCCAACCATGTTAATAAACTATGCAGAACGTTTGTACACTCCAGTCTCTCTTAAAGCGGCAATAAATATTTCAGCTGTAACCATGTTAACGCCATCACGTTGCCGTCTCAAGCCGTTGCCTTTGTGAAGTGACACGAGCCCACAGTCAGTGTTTAAGAAGCCACCGGGCAATCAGGTGTGGCAAAATGAAATGCAAACGTTTAATAAAAAGCACTGTAATCTTCAGGCACTCACTTGCCATACCGATGATCTCCTTCAGTGCACAAGTCCATGTTTCTATATCGACAAACAGTCTGCAAAGCAGTCCCAGCATTTCTGACAGTACTTTTTTTTGGAATGTCTGTTGGTTACAAGCCCTCCAAATGCTTCCTCTGCCCTTGATGCCTGCCGTTTTAGGACACTGCAAAACAAAGGAGCGAGGCAATCCCATCAGATCCACCTCCTGAACTGGGGCAGATTCATTGCCCTTCCCCATCAGTTCGCTCACTTGCCTTCCTCCTCCCTTGGTAATTCCGCCCTTTATTCAAGTTGTGTGAACCCAAACACCAATGTTGCTACCACTGCTGCTTCCTCACCTGAAGGCTGTTTAGCCAGGAGAGGAGAGCTCCTGGATCCCCACCTCCTTCCTGTTCTCCATCCACTGCCACTGCGGCTGCTGCCAGCTCTCTTTGGGTTCCACTCTGCAGAGTTTCAGCATGGCCCAGAAGAAGCAGTGGCAGCCAAAAGACCTCAAGGTAAGGAAAAGGAGCAGTGGGGAAGCTCTGCCTGCCTCCTTGCTAGGTGGGCAAGGGTGAGCCTGTTCTGATCATTTGTGGAAGGATCGCCTGGGTGCTTCTTCCACATCGAGCTGGACTGCTGCCGCCCAAATGCATTGTCTGGTTTGCAACGGGCATCAAATGAAAAATTATTCATTCACTTAATACTTGTATTTACGATAACACCTTTCATTATAGCCTAATTGCCACATTAATTAGTGTGCATATTAATGTTCATTCTTCCTGGAAGGAAGAGCCCAGCATTTTCTAATGTAGATGTAATAGAGAAATGCTTTATAGCGCACACTAGGTTCCAGGAGTTTGCCAAGGCTGGAGTACTTGAGGATTAACAGCACCTCTGAGGGGAAAGGATCTGCTTTCGATCGATTCCCACACCACAAATACAACCTTTGACTTCCGTGAGTAACCGCGGCAGTATTTTACACTTTAACCTTGATGTGACCACTTGCATGAGCACATACTTTCTGCCTGCCATATTTACAGCTCACCAACTAGCGATAAAAATCAATTACAGTTTAACCAGACTTTGTTCGAGACTTTTTGTGAAACAGACTCTCGTTTCAAAAGGCTGAATGATAACAGAGCAAACAGTGACTTATCCACTGCAAAGCCAGACTAGAATGCCTTCCTGCAGTGAATTCCTGGTCAGTTTCTCAAGCACTAGTTCACAGACTCTCCCCCACAGCCCATCCCCCCCCCAACTTTGGTAAAGCATATTGTTTTTATTGAAGAGGAGGGTGTGGGGAAAAAGAGCAGTAATGCAGCAACAGATGATCCCAGAAGAACTGTACAGCCTGAAGCCAATGAAAACAGGAACAGCCCCCAATGTGGGCATTCCTTAAAAACATTCACAGTGGGGTCATCTCCCAGCTCAAATGCAGCTTGTGGAGAGGCTGGAGGGAAGGCTTCAAATGACAAGGTGCCAGGACTGGTTTTCAGCACAAGCCCACGGAAGGGATTGAAACTGTTTAGCTGTCTAGGTGTCCAAATCTCTGGGACTTTCCAAGTTCTGTCCACAAGGAAAAACCAGAATGTATATTACTGCAAAGCCCCATATTCAGAGCATGCTAGCCTTTCCTGGCAAGAGCCTCCATGACCCCCTTCCTTACTTCCAGGAGATGCACACATCCCTTGAGAGGCACGTGCAGTGCTTGGGATCCCAAAGTTTACAGCAGGAGCCTTCAATTATTCAGATGGATTTCTCATGAATTAGAAGTTCTTTTGCTGCACAAAATAGGGAATTACTCTTTGATTCATAGTACAACCTGCCAAGACTAGCCAGCACAATAGCAAAATGGTCTCCCAGCCCCAATGTATCACCAGCAAAGTCCAACATCAAATGCCACAAGTTTTCAGACTGTTTTCTCTTTTCAGAACATTGATTCAAACAACTGCATAGAGCCGATGCAAAAAACCTCCTCTCTGGCTTGCACCATGCTCCCTTGGACAGATCTCAAAGCAGCACAAGGAACCTGTTTTTGCCAACATAGCATATTGTTCACATATTGTTTGAGGCTTCTTCACTTTTCCCCAAATGTCTACGCAGTACAGGCTAGCAAGTCTCTCTATATTGGCATTTGTGCTTACTGATGCAAGTGAACAGTGGCTTGTGGAGAATTGGGTTTTAATACACCTGCACGCTTTGCCAACAGATTTTCACTTATTTCCTCCCACACCCCCTTCCCTTGGCATAGAACAGGTTCAGGAAATTCTGAAAAGGTGCTCTTTCCTCCATTGTAAGATGACTGGATGTCATGACAAGTTCCTCTGCGCCATTAGCAGCTTTTTTATTTCCTACAATAGCAGGGAAAGTAGAGCTGCTTTCTGGAGAAGGAAGTTAAAACTCAATTTCCTGTCCAGCAGGAGATTCAAACTACTCCCTTGCCATAAAGTGGTCAACATTGCAGGTTTATTGAACTGGGAAAGGAACGATACATTTTAATAAACTGGAGATAAGACATTCCAAGGCATTTTGCACATTCAGATGGCTAATTATTAATAATGAATAAATGTCAGTTTCAAGGTCACACTTCAACTTTGATATAATTAAAAATCTTCCCTATCAAGACAAATAAAGGCTTATGTTTCCATTTTCAAGTTTCTTCAACCAAACATGAAACATTCCTGCAAAAATTGTTTTTTAAAAAATCAATCATTGGGAGAATTTCCAGGGTCCCAGTTATGATGCAAGCTGACAAGAGCAAGTTTCATTCAGTGGAGAATTCCCAATGTTTTCTCTTAATCGCTTATTTTGGAAAGTTTTGTCAGCAAATCCTCAAAGCTTTCTTCAACAACCTTAGGATACAAAGTACAGTTGCGAAATGATCTCCAATGATCTGGACCATATCTTTGGTTCCCTGGTGCAGAGTAAAGCAGGGTGAAAGAGATTTCTATTTATTCTGAACAGTATTCAACAGAGATGACAACAACTAAGGGCGCAATCCTAACCCATTTTCCAACACTGATATAAGGGCAATGCAACTCCGAGGCAAGGGAACAAATATTCCTTTACTTTGAGGAGGCCTCCATGAGTGCCACTCAACTGCAGGATGCAGCACATCTCCCATTGGCAGTGCTGACCACTGTGCTCACCAGAAACTGGGTGAGTTTCTCACTGGAGCTGAAAGCAACAACTGGCCATTTTTTCCCCAGAATATGAAACAAACAATATTTAGCCTTACACCCTACAATGACAATAAAGAAACAATGACAATTGCTATTTTTAAAAAAATGATAGGGAAAGATTGTAGGTTCTTTATTTCCCAGACATAGTAGGTTCTTTACTTTCTTGCATTCCCAGACACACAAGGCAGCAACTTTGAAAAAGCTAAGCACATGTGCCGCTGGGCCAGGGTCTCAATGGTGACTGCTTGGGAACCCAGTGTACACCTTCTTGAGTCCCAGTAAAGAGGCAATGTGGGGTATTTATTTATCTAATAAATTTGTAACACATTCCCCGAAATGTTGCTTCACTCTCCGCAGATCATTTGAAGGGCCACTACACTAAGACAGTGAAGATTCTTATATCCTTTCATTCCAAATCCTCTCATTTCCTCATTGCTAGGTTTTTGTCTACCAATGATGACATTTGCTGAACCCCTGGGCTCTGTGCCCACATTCATGTCTAGCCTGGGTTCAAGCTAGCCAAGTCATCTCAGCCTCTGGACACTGTTTGCCAAAGCAGCTGTTTCCTAAGCTGGCAAAGCTACACAGAGGAGGCTCTGAGGATTTGGGAAGGAGAGGGAAAAAAGGTCACTTCTGGGGAACTCCAGTGAGGTCCTGTCAGCCAAACAAAACATTCATCATTCTGCTATGTGATTCAGCAAAGCAGCACTGCCAGGAGATCAGGTCTCCAAGCGTACGCTCTCTATACATATTTTGTGTTGAAAAGCAAATTATATGCTGTTTCACTACACTGTGCTTAAACGTATGCACAAACGCGAACACAGTGTATGTAAAGATAGCACAACATTCTAATCTTACAAGTAAATGTGGTTGATTTCCACTGCATCAGAATACCAGTTTCAAAATGTCTTTAAAAGGGACCACATGAACAAACTGTATTCACCATATATTTAAGACATGGGCTAGTTCACTGCAATAGTTTAGCAGATGAAGTCAGGGAGATTCCCACTGCCTAGACAGTATGATCACTTCCATTCTGAAGCCCAAACTGCATAGATAACAGGCAAATAAAGGTTTCTCTGCTGTTGTGTACCTTATATTTTCATTAAACCCAGGCTCCCTCAGTTTCCTTCTCTAGAGTAAACAAGCCATTTCATGACATCAAGTGTGCAGTGCTCCTTCTTCCTTAAACAGTTAGGGTGCAATCCTAACCCCTTATGTCAGTGTTTTCCAGCACTGGCATAGCGGTGCCAATGGGACCTGTGCTGCATCCTGCAGTTGGGTGTCACTCAAAGTAAGGGAACGTTTGTTCCCTTACCTCATAGCTGCATTGCCCTTATGTCAGTGCTGGAATGCACTGACATAAGGGGTTAGGATTGTGCCCTTGACTGTTTGTGATCAGGATACTGAAAATGTTGAAAATTGGGTGAAATTGGCAACCTCTCAAACTGCACAGTGTCATCCACTGTGCAGTTTGAGAGGTTGCCAATTTCACCCAATTTTCACCATCTTCAATATCCTGATCACAAACAGTCAAGGGACCACATTACACAGAAGGGTACAGTAGTCTATATTTTTGTGGACATCAACCCTTAACACTAAACTACACCAGCGTCTCCTAAACATTTTTATCTGTCCCGATATGCCATTCTTCTCTAAGTCTGGTGACCCACAGATATTGTAAAAGTTGGACATATCTTATTCAAAATGCTTGTGACCGGAAGAGTTTTGGATTTTTCCATGTTTTGGAATACTTACATATGCATAATTAGAGATCTTGGGGATGGGGCCCAAAGTCTAAACACATAATTCATTTATGTTTTATATACCCCTTATACAAATAGCCTGAAAGTAAATTTTAAATAATTTTGTGCATGAGACAAGATTTATGCATGAAACACAGTATGTGATTTTATTTCTTCAGACAAAAAAAGTAATGTTGGCACTAAAAAAAGTTAGGAATATTGCATATTTCTGAATTCTGGATAAGGAGAACTCCATCTGTACATGCTGCTGCTAATAATAATTTTGAAAAAGACCTTTCCATGACCCTCAGGAACATCAATGTGACCTTTGTTTGGGTCATGACCCCTCCATTTGTGAAGCACTGAACTACACTGAAAAAACTTGAATGGAGTTTGACAATTGCACAAGGACGACCTTATTCACATGGAAGCTAGTCACAGGAAACAATTCAGTCAGAGCAGAAATCTCTTATTTTGAGGTTGAGTAGCTCTCCTGAGAAACGTTTTGTGTTTGAAATGCAATAAGAAAATTAATCATGATTAACAGGAGCAGGCTCTGGAAGGACCAAATCACACCTTGAAATTTTCAGACCCCACTCAAGAAAATGTATGGAAGAGGTATTGGAACACATGCAACAAAGAGGGATGTGTAAGAATAAAGCCTTCATAGGAACAAATGAGGTAGGAATTTGCCCATTGTAAATTCTCTTATTATTGGTAACCTAAGATTCAGCATTTGCTACATAAGTCAGCATTATTGTGCAACCAGGCTGAAGTGTGACTACTGCTCTAATACAGCACTTCCCATAGAACAAAAAAAATTATCAGGATTCACAGAAATATTGGGTCACAATTACTTTCTATCTACAAATGTGTGTCTTGTTCTCCACCATCATGTGGACACGCACGCACCCTACCCGGTTGCCCAGTAATTTCTACTTACCTCTAGTGGAGGACTCTAATCCAGTTAAGATTAAAACGTTGTATTTCACACTGCATCATCTCTTCTTTGGAACAAGGATGTCCAACATAAAGCCAGCAAGTCATATCCAGTCTTCCAGGTCTCCCAATGTGGACTACAAACACCCCTTCTAAATAAATTGCTAAATTTTGTTCAAGCAAGGAGCCAAAAGTATTTAACATTACCAGACTCCAGGCGCTCTATTTTCTGGTGCCAAGGAGTGTATCAAGTATAGGAGGCTTGCATAGGGTCAGTTTCAGATGAAACTGACAGCATTTCAGTGAAAACTACTGATTTATGACACTGTCACAAAAGTTGCTCAGAGTTACATGGTTCTTTCACCTATTATTTCCTTATTACAATAATTCTCAAATAGGCTACAGAAGAGTAATTGGCCAAAGCTCACCCAGTAAGCTGTTGTAGTACATAGGGGAATCGAACCCAGGTCTTGAATCCTAGTCAGACACTCTAACCACAACACTGCATCGGCTGTCTTTCGAGCATGTCTGTTGAGAACCTTTTGGATGGAGTACTTGGCCCTTTAACCTATTGGAGTTGTGATGCCCTTGCATTCAAACATCTGAAAATGTATGTCTCTTCCCGCCTGCCCTGCACTTAGCTTCTAATAGCTCAATGCAATACAAAGTCATCTTCGGATGCCTCCCTGTGTTCAGACATAATGAGAGCAGGATCATGTCAGTCAGCCAGGGCCACATCCTCTGGCTGCAACAAGAGTTTATCTGAAGAGGGTTGAGCTGATCAACCAGGGTTCCAAATCCTGCTGGAGCCCCCCAGTCACGCTGCTCAGCCATTTCAGACAAAATGCCACAAGTTTTAGCTGCCTGGGAAAATGCCCAGTGGGTTAGTTGACATTGAGAGCCTGACTATGAGGGACAATCCTGCTCATGCAATCATTGAAAGGGGGACGGGGACGGGACTAAAACTGTAGTTGCTTTAGAATGTAAAAATCAAGGGAAAGTGAACTTATTCCAGGCTAACTTCCCTCTCATGCAGTCCCCACAAGGGCTTTCTTTGCCTGTGTTTCCAAATATCAGATTGGTGTGTACAGCATTCAAACGTCCTTGTCCCGTTTGCAAAAACAGCTTTGTTTTGCCAACATGATATGCCCTTGAAGAGCTTTTCCAAGCCTTGATTCTGTTTCCAGAAAACAGATTTTGCTGTTGGGAGGAATGGAACTAAAAAACTTAATTATAATATGACTGTATGGGGATAACCTGATTTACAGAAATAAACTTAGTACAGAAGACATACGGAATGGGTTTCATGGCGAGAGGTAAACCACTACGGGCAACTGGGAATATGTAGGGAAATGGAGAGGTGAACCCCTATCAGTTCTTTTGCTACCAGCGTTGCTGTAGAAAATAATTTCCATCAAAATTGCTTCATGAGATCTACGGCTTAGTTATTGGAAAACCTGCTTCAAGTACATATAACAAAGTTAAACAGACAAATTTTACAACTTAAACACTCACACACAGGCTCACTTGCTGAGACCAAGATCTCTGCTCTAACCCTATAACATGCCACATTAGATACTGCTCAGAAAACACTCTGGGAACCACTGAAACAGATGCATCTTTCAGCAACTACAAAATTAAATATCCATTGCAACGATGCCAGCCATGCTTCTAGAGGTTCATTCTAGAATTTCCAGGGCACAGTTTGAATAAGTTAACATAGTGGGATAGACAGTCACAAATATGAAGCTGTATACCACAATAATGCAACTACAAGTAGACTTGAGGATAAGTCCACAAGATTAACTTACTCCGGTACTTAGTGGCCATTTCTACACAGTCTTTGAAACACAAGCACATGGAATCCTCTTGTCACAGATTAGCACTTCTTGGTTTTTATCACCTACAACATGTTATGGGCATCTCTGACGTGCTCTTTCAATTAAACACACATCATCTGGCTTGACCTGGTTAATGTTAAAAAATTTTTCCCCTGGTTAGGCTTTGTCAGTTTCATTTTGGATACAGTGTACCTAGATATGCTTACAAGGCTCACCAGAGAGACAGGTTTACACAGGGAGCGTCATTGCATATTAAAAAGTGTAGCCTTGAGAACTGCAAGCACCATAACAGCTCTCTTCCTGTCTTGAAGACCCCATAACAGCTCTCTTCCCCATCGTTCGCATGCTGTTTCAGCTTTCTCCTCATTTGGAAGTTATGACTCAATTCCTGTTTTCAAAACATCCAAACCAATACTGCAAGGACAACCTTGCTTTTCACTCATATATGGTTTAGCCACATGTGAACAACAGGAAAGGCAGGAAGAATACTACATTAAGGAGAAAAAAAATTCAACAAAACTCATTTAGGACACTAAGGCCCAAATCCTAACCAACTTTCCAGCACTGACACAGCTGTGCCAATGTGGCAGTGAGGCAGTCCTGGAGGCCTCCTCAACATAAGGTTTGTTTGTTGTTTGAATGTTTGTTCCCTTACTTCAGAGCTGCATTGCCCTTACACCGGTGCTGGAAAATTGATTAGGATTGCACCCTAACTGGCCCAATGAAGCAAGAGCTTTGGTTTAAACCCCAGTCTTCAAAAAGAGTTTGCTTTCTAAGACTGTAATGTGACATTACACATTAGATGGCAAGATGAAATTTGGTACGCATGTTCAGGACACGATTTTGTATTTCAAGTTCAACGTCCATGTTTCCAACATAAAACCTCAACCTCCATTTTCAAAGAGGCCTTGAAAAACAATGTTATGCTGTTCAGAAGTTCAGCAGAAACCTGAAGTTCCAGAGATGTGCTTTGACCACCACACCTGTTTTCAAGGGAGTGACCCAAGGCCAATACTTTGGAGACTGAGGGATTGCAATGAAAGTTGGCATACAGATTCAATATACAGTCATAAATTCCACGTTCAAACCACAGGCCCAAACACAAGCTAATGTTTTAAGGCAATAGTACCATAATACCAATATCCACAAGGACAGGAATAGTCTACAAATTAGACTATTTATTGCCATGGCAATATTTCTGAATCATTCAGAATATGAATTATCCTGCAAAGCTGTACGTTTTTGAATGATATCAATATTCTGTGCAAGCACATATGTTTCTCAAATAAACATCGCCTATCTGCCGAGTATACCACTGAGTGCACTATTACTACACGGAAGAGGTTTGAGTTTTGAGAGTACATTCCTATGTTGTTCAAAGACATATTTTAAAAGCAATAGAGATATACTTATGAGTACTAACTGCAGGAGCCAAAAAAAAAAAAATGCAGATTCTGGACCCAAAAATTCTTAAATCCTTGCCTGTTGCCCCCTCCTTGTTTCATACTGTAAATGGGGGGGGGGGTTTTAAATGCTTTCAAATAAATGAAAGACAGACTGCCATACGTTTCTAGCCTTAAGATTGCAAAAATGTGCAAGAAATGAGTGACGGGCAGCCCAATTCCGAGCTGCCTGTTGTGCCAAGACTGTTGCGGCACCAAAATAGCTGCCGTGGCATCCTATACACAAAAGGGCTGCCACCGGCAGCTCCTCAAGGGAAGGGGACTTTCCTCTCCATTCCCTTCCTCTGGGGAAGGGAAGTAGCTCCGCAATGGAGCTACTCAATTCTGTGGCAGCCCTTGGGCATGTGCCAGCAGCAAATCAGTGTGCACTATTTAGGATTGGGCCCTAAGATGGGTAGTCAGTAATTAAAGGGCACACAAGTTTAACAACTGGAACCTAGTAGATTATCTCAGTACATCTGAAATGGCAGCACTGCCAAAATTGAGTGGGCATGAACCCAAATAGTTCCCAAACCGGGGCATCGCGACACCCTGGCCAAGGAAGTCCTGTCTCTTCCCCTTTAAGGAGCAAGGTGATGGCGAAGGTGTTAAATTCAATTTAACTATTGCTCTTATTATTGTTGGCAGCCTTCAGTCTCAAAAGACTATGGTAATGCACTCTGAATGGTGGTTCTGGCACAGCGTCTAGTGTGACTGAAAAGGCCAATTCGGAAGTGACAATCCCTTCCACACTGGGAGCAAGAGCAGTCTGTCCCTGGTCTGTCTCCCTGGCTATGGGCCTTCCTTCTTTGCCTCTTAGCCTCAGACTGTTGGCCAAGTGTCTCTTCAAACTGGGAAAGGCCATGCTGCACAGCCTGCCTCCAAGCGGGCCTCTCAGAGGCCAGGGTTTCCCACCTATTGAGGTCCACTCCTAAGGCCTTCAGATCCCTCTTGCAGATGTCTATGTCTTGCAGGTGTCTATAACTATTGCTCATAAATCAAGAAAGCAAGCAAATTTATAGTGCTTATACAATTTCAAAAAAACCCAGTTCATATACATTATCCCAGTAATCTTTACAACACAGTGGCATCCCTACTGTGAATTGTATACAGAGCAACAGTACTTACCTGGAGCTTGGCATTCCAGAAGTTCAAACCTCCATCCTACTGGGCTCTCACTTTGATTTAAATGTGAATAGCCCACCTCCCTTCAGTGATTTTCAGGACACTTTAGGCCCAGCCATTGAATGCTCTTGCCTGTGAATGGCAAAAACCCAAACCGTAGTGCAAGCATGCAGTGGTTAGGCCTGAAGATCACCGAAGGGAGGCTCAGGGGTGTGATGACATGACCTTTCAAGCCTTGTGCCTGGGGGTGACCTATCCCCACCCCAACCTAGTGATGCCACTGTTACAACAATCGGCATTACCACCCCTGTGTTGCAGGTTGTAGAAGGAACGGGGCTAGCGCAGAAAGACCATCTTTCTGAAGGCCATCTAATGATTTCACAGTGGAGTAAGATAGCACTGTGCTACCAAAGGCTCGGAATTAAACAAAAAGTTATTACCCAGTTGTTTTTGGTAAGAACAGATCGGAGTGAACGTAGCATCAACCTTCATATTTAGTGGAATTTACTGTTTTACATTTAAGGCATTTAACCAGAAGTTTTCAGTCCAGAAGAATCACAATCCTTAAACCATTGTAAGAATAGCAACTATAAACTATATCTGCCTTATGATTAGAACAGAATAGCAGCAAGAACATCAGTGATAAGACTTTTTAAAAAAAAAACAACAGGTGGCTTAAAAGAGATTTAAATTCCTGGGATAATAAGTCTTTACCTGGCACCAAAAAGACATCAGGTTCACCTATGGTATATGAATGACATTTCTCATTATGAAGTTAACAAGAGCTCAAGGAATCAGTCACAGTTAAGTTCAACTCTTGGGAATTGAATAGATTTAAAGAGAATATTAGATAAGAATTCTTTTTTAGGGAGGGGAGAAGCAGCAGCAAACACTGTTCCCCGCTAGAAGGCAAAGCTGTACGCTTGTTTCGACAGGCCTTGTTAGGGAGTGAGGGAACAGGTTTCACGACATCATGTACCGCTAGCTTGGGAGCCGGGGTGTTTCCCACACTGGGAACCGTAAATCTGAATCCCACTTCCATTGCTGGCACTTCTTGTGCTCATCATTTTACCTACCAGCCAAATCCCAGCCCTGATAGTTAAGGATCTATGAATAGTTATATTATGCAAATAAAAGACAGGGGTAAGTTAGACTAGGCACTAGATTGGCCGAGCACAAGGTGGGCCTCTCTACAAGAGGCAAACTAGGTACACATGCATTCATCATGCCCCATGTTTACAGTTCAATGCGGCTGGGCAGACAGTGAGCAACTGAGGGAAGTGTGGATTAGATAAATTCCACCTTGCCTTTTCTTAAATGCATCCGCACTTTCCCGGAGTAATTCGCAGTAAGGGCCAGGAGAAAAGTTCTCCTAATTATCAAAATCAAACACCACCTTGACTGGACCACAGCATTTAGTTATCAGAGCCCCAGTTTCCACTAGAACAGGGGTGCCCAAACCCTGGCCCAGGGGCCACTTGCAGCCCTCAAGGACTCACAATCTGGCCCACAGGGAGCCCCCAGTCTCCAATGAGCATCTGGCCCTCCGGAGACTTGCTGGAGCCCATGCTGGCCTGGCGCAACTGCTCTCAATGTGAAGATGACTTTTTGACCTCTTGCATGAGCTGTGGGACAAGTGTTCCCTCCATTGCTTGCTGTTTCACATCTGTGATGCAGCAATGGCAGTGAAGGAAAGGCTGGCCTTGCTTTGTGCAAGGGCTTTTATAGGCCTTGAGCTCTTGCAAGACCATCATTCATTCATTCATTCATCCATCTCTAATAAATTCATTTATGTAAATTTATTCACATTTGAAATGTAAATTAATTCGGCCCCCAACACAGTGTCAGAGAGATGATGCGGCCCTCCTGCCAAAAACTTTGGACACCCCTGCACTAGAACAACAATATGGTTATCTAGAGCTTCAGAAGGAGACTTCAGGTGGGTACAGGGCATCACATTACAATCATCTTCTATTTATTTAAAAAAAACAAACGCTCCTAGGATATCACAAATAAGGCTAGGTTAAATTCCTTCTCCCTAAAATTTGACTACATACACAGAGTTGTCTTCTACTCAGATGGAAGAATAATCAAAAAGTTCAGTTTCCTACAAGGAGTTCAGTGCAATTCAGACAGTAAACCACTACTGATTTTGCTGAACACATAACCAAGCTGTTAGGTTCAGCTCTTGGAAAAAAGAGCTGAGCTGGACCTCAGCTCTACTTCTTTTCCAACTTCCAACATGGAATAACTTTTCCAATTCTTTCTTACTTAAGAGTCCTCATTCGTCTTGAACAGAGCTAAAGTCGCCGCCAAACTTCACCTAGAACAAAATGTTAGATGAATTCACAGAGGTCTTTATAGCAGGCGTCTCCAAACCCCGGCCTTGGGGCCAGAAGCGGCCCACGACAAACCTCTGGTCACCTGCAAGCCTTTGGTCCACTCAACTGAATGTGAATGGAACTGTGCTCCAGTCGCATCTGGAGGGTGAGGGCTGGGCAGGCCATGCACCCCCCCCCCCAGAATGCCTTCTAAAGACTTAAAAACATGACTTCCTGGTTTACCTGAAAAACCAGAAGTGGCGTTTTTGGGCCCTCTGAAGGCCTTGGGCTTTCTAATGTATTTATTTAAATTTTACATTTAAAATTTATTTATTTTCTGGCCCTCGACACCATGCCAGATATTAGACGCAGCCCTCTGGCACACACACAGAACCACCACAGCAACTTCCCATAGTTGTACCTACAACTTTCATAATTCCACATCATTTACAACCTGTTTCTCTCTAACTAAACTGAAGGAAGGAAGAAAACTGGAAAGCAAACACACGACAACAACAAATAAGAATACAAATTCAAACACAATTTTTAAAAGTTGCATCATATACCCAATTCACTATTAGCTGACTGCAATTAAAAAAATATATATAGTACACACTGTGTTTGCATTACATTAACATCATAAGAAGCTGCGTAACTCTGAACCGGACTCTTGGTCCATCTAGGTCAGGATTTTTTACACTGATTGGAAGCAGCTTCCGAGTGTGTTTCAAACAGAGGTCTTTCCAAGCCCTACCTGGAGATGCCAGGAATTGAACCTCGTGCCTTCTACATGGAAAATAAGATGAAAAGCTTGAAGTTACGGAGGCATGTTTAAAAGGCGTTCTGCAACATTCTGGCACCAAAGAACTGCATCGTTACAGGCAGATGCGCCACTGAAATTTGGGCTAGCGTTAGTACTTGGATGGGAGACCGCCTGGGAATACCGGGTGCTGTAGGCTTATACCAGGGGTGCCCAAACCCCGGCCCTGGGGCCACATGCGGCCCTCAAGGCTTCTCAATGAGGCCCTCAGGGAGCCCCCAGTCTCCAATGAGCCTCTGGCCCTCCAGAGATTTGTTGGAGCCCACACATGCCCAACACAACTGTTCTCAGCGTGAGGGCAACTGATTGACCTCTTTGCATGAGCTGTGGGATGAGGGCTTCCTCCACTGCTTGCTGTTTCATGTCTGTGATGCAGTAGTGGCAGCAAAGGAAAGGCCAGCCTTGCTTTGTGCAAGCCCTTTTATAGGCCTTGAGCTATTGCAAGACCTTCATTCATTCATATAAGTTCATCTTTAATATATTCATTTATGTAAATTTATTGAAATTTTAAATGTAAATTAATTCTTTCTTTCCCCGGCCCCCAAAGCAGTGTCAGAGAGATGATGTGGCCCTTCTGCCAAAAACTTTGGACATCCCTGGCTTATACCATAGTCTTTTGAGACTGAAGGTTGCCAACCATTACAGGTGACTGAATGCACCACAGGTTTCTTCTTCCCTTACACTTGTGGGGAAAATAGTGTGTTTATTAGCCTTTGCTTCAATCTCAGGTTGTGAGCAAGTTTCAAAAAGGCACCCTGCCGCATTTGAATTAATGTATGCGAGCGGATGCACCGCTAATGATTTTTGCATATGCACAAATAAGAGTCCAGCCATGCATGCACAAAATCACTTCGTGAACCAGAAAAGCCTAGGAGGGAGTGGAGACAAGGGGAGAAGGGGATGGGAGACAAAAAGCCGCCGCGCTGTCCCTTGATTCACTTGCATCTCATTTCATATTGCTCATGTTTGGTACAGAAAATGTTTGGCGGCCAATGAATTTTATTTATGCTTTCAAGGAGGTACTTGAGAGATCAATTGCCCGGCTCTAAAGCACGGAAATCACTGAAGGTTTTGTTTCTACCATATGCGCTTAAAAGATCATCTCAATGACTACTAGTGTTAAAATATCTGTCGGGTTTCCTTAGCTTGCAGTTGTGGATAAAGAAGCTGGGATACAGGAAAAAGAATAAAAGTCATTCTTTGGGATGATCAGAAGTCTACAATAATTGCTAATGAAGGTTTTAAATGCTGGATGATTTCTGCCAGGCAAAGCAATAGAATACAAATATGTCTTGAGAAGGGAGGGGCAGCTAACCCTCCTCATATTCCTCCTCTTGATGTTATCTATGCATTCTATTGGCATCAGTAACACTGCCTGGCAAACTCTGAGATCTCCGAGTTGTCTCGAAGAAATAAGATCCTTCTGCGGAGGCGACAGACCTGCTGCAGGCATCAAAGGAGGGCAACTCCCAAGGCTGGCTGTTTCTAGGCGGTCACGCTCTTTGGCTCGAATGCTGTTTACATGCTGTTGCCAAGGCTGAAAAGCTTTCTCAACACTTCATTTTTAAAAATGACTCTGACACAGGTGAAACTGGTTAAACCAGTTCATCCGGGAGATCAGGTGGCACAAGTATGCAGGAGGAATGCCGGGAAATGTGATTAAGCTCATGCTCTATGTGGACTCTGCTATCTGATAAGAACTGCTCAGCACAATGGCATCAGTAAGATCCTGAGGAGAGAGAGAGTTCGACTTGGGGGCATCTCTCTGAGGCTCTAACTACATAAAACAGGAAGGACTGTAAAACGTTGCACTGTAGACTTGGGAAGCTCTTAGCACTGCGCCATGCCAATCCACACTGTTGACAGATGCCCCATATGCAGGGGAGTGGCAGCAAGATGCAAGCATCTTGGGGTCTTGTGTGCTCCCTGAGGCATCTGCTGGGCCACTGTGAGATACAGGAAGCTGGACTAGTTGGGCCCTGGTCCTGATCCAGCAGGGCTCTTCTTATGTTGCACTTGGGGCTGGGCATCCAGAAATTTTAAAACAGATGATGCCAGGAAGGAGGACTGCCTGCTGCAAGTTTCCTCCCCATTGCTTAGTACACCACTGGGCGGGGGGGAGGGGAAGAGGAAGCAGGCACTGCATAGGGTACGGCCAGGCATAGGCATGGATCCTGTTAGCACCCGTGTAGAGTCGTGAGAAGGCCTGGCCTGCAGTGCCAGCCTTGTAGTGAGCATCTTGAAGCTGGCCACAAAAGAGGAGGATTTCAGAACTCAGATTAACAGGTGAATTGAAAATTCCTTTAGTGGTCCCAGTATTTTGGAAAAAACAATTATCTAGATCCTGGTGTTTCAAAATGGGACAACTGATGGACCACTCAGATGGGCAGCAAGAGTGGGCCACTGAAAGTGGCAGCAGCAACGGGAAGTACACGAATGAAACAACACAGGGGCAGAACCTAAAGGGGCAGTCTACCTGCCAAAACTCAATCTCTACAAAGAGGCTGCAAAGCACTCCTTTATTCTCTGGTTTTTCCCACACTGACTGACAACATAAGATACTAGGGGAAAGGAGGGTGGAAAAGGCTTACTGCGGATTGCAAGACATCTCCAGACATGGTCTGAAGAAAGAGAAGGAAGCTTTATCAGGAAAACACTGAGCACTACTAATGCGCTCCTCCATGGTATTATAGTCTTATGGCAAAGAAGGGGCTGAAAGTCCAGGTAAAATAGAACGACAACGCTGAGTGACATTTAATACTGAAGTCAAAGATTGCCGTTCAGGGACACAACTGGGTGACACACACACAGAGGTATCAGACTGATTCTACCGATGCCAAGCACAATACGTTAATGCTTTTGTTCTGTTCTGATCTTTGCATTCCAAGTAGAAGCCAATATTCAGGTTTCTAAAAGGTCAAGAGTGACTACTTGGATTTGGCCCAGTTTAAACAGGGAATCATTCCAACAGAAAGGCAAAAAAAAAAAAAAAAAAATCAAGCACACATTTCTTGATATGAAATGCCTTACTTGGCATAGGCCAACAGTGAATACTTTTGGTTTTACATTTTCTCTGATGTCATTCAGATGCAACTTTATTATGTGAAGTCTTCCCTTTCCTGCTAAAGCCAACCCACAGACCCTTGAGTGTATCCTGTGGCAGCTGCTGGAGACTTACTGTTATAAGATGAAGTTTAATTAAAAACCTATTGGATAAAAAAAACTATTGTGATCCTACACTCAACAACTACATCATCCAACCCCCTGGAATTGTTCATATGTCAGTTAAAATAAGTTAGCACTTAGAAAAAAAAATGCTTGAGCTTAGAATTTTAAAAAAACAAAAAACCACACAAAATCACCAAGAAGCTGAATACAATTTAACAAGAAGAAAAGTTTGTCCCAAGAAATGTTTTAACAATCTGGGATCTTTTAAGTCAAAGAGGAAGGAAAAGGGAGAGAATTAATCTTCCATCACTTAAAACACACACATTTATTTTTTCCCTCTCTGGTGCAAATCAATTTTTATTTCTTTCTTTTCCCTTAAACTTTGCTGATCCTATAGGTGATAAACTCAGCTTGCCGGTATTGAATTAGGAGCGCCTAATCCATTAAAATGCCATCTTCAGTAGAAGCTCTGCAGTGAAGATGATCAAAGAGGAAACAAAGCCCTCTGAGTTTTGTTTGTAGTTTCAGATTATCTTGCATGGAGGAAACGGGGGTTTGGTGTTCTTACAAGCCAGGAAGGAGCAGAGGGTTTGTTGCTATACAACATCCATTAAAAGGGCTTTTGTTTGCCTGTTCAGGAGAGTGACAAGCTGGACAAATGCCTTTCCTCCAGAACGGGGGGGGGGGGGAACCATCGCCTCTTCAGAAGAGGCGCGCTTTTCAACCTTGCGCTGGAATACAGGCCAACCACTAGTGCAGCAATTTTCAACCACTGTGCCGCGGCTCATTGGTGTGCTATGAATGGTTCGCTGGTGCGCTGTGGAAGTCGGGGGAGGTCTAATTAGTTAATAGGACCATTGGAGGGCATGGTGCCACCAGCAGTGTGGTGTGCCATGTCAATTGTAGTTTAAAAAAATGATGGTGTGCCTTGACCATTTTAGCACCTTGTCAGTGTGCCTTGAGGTTAAAAGGATTTAAATTGCCATGCTAGCAGAACAGTCTTCCCATGCAACCTGGAAGTGTAGAGGAAAGAGAAGCAACTTTTCAGAATGCTTTCAACCTGATAAAAAGAGTGTTTGGCAGCCCAAATGAAAAACTTTGTGGATCTAGAATGGGTACGACCCACCTGCAACTGCGTCAGGTAGTGCCACTGGTTGGTAAATACTGACAGAAAGAAGAACGGGGCTATATTGGGAGAACTGCCATAAGACTCCATAGAAATCATGAATCATTGTCATGCCGTCCTATCAGAAGACAGAAGTGCGGCCAATCAGTTCTCACAAAATAAGGCCAAATGCCTTGCAAAATCACCTACAGTGGGGCTAAATGTGAATGTAACAGCCCTCAAACCTCTCTTGGGGACCTCAGCCTATTCCCTACCCAGACTTGCTACAGAGAAAAGTTTTCCACAGCAATTTTCTCTAATGTAAATTTTTAAGAAACCCACATGCCTTCAATCATACAAATCCATTTGATGGCCAGTTTCCAAGAACACCAAAAGATCAGAGCAAAGGCTCTACAAAAGAAAGCAAAATCTGTTATGTTTCTCCTCATTTCTTTTTTTTTTGTTTTTTTGTTCTCGACTGGCTGTTTAAATGATTGCAAGTGAAGTCTGGAATGATTAGCGTCACGGGAATCTTGGGGCACAAAAGCTATTTGTATTCTCTACTTATCTAGCAATAAAAGCTCAAAGTCATTTTTCAGTTTGTCTGCGTTGCACCAAATATGGTTTTTGTTTTCCCTTAATTGAGAAAGGAAAAGCACACAAATGTGCAGGCAGGATACCATCAAAATCCCTCTAATTTCAAAAGGCATTTTCTCCACAGGCTTTCCCTAACAGATCCCTAGCAGCAATTCAAATTGTAACACAACTGTATGGGGGGGGAGGGGAAGGAGCTGAACTAAACCCTTTTTTGTGTGTGTGTGCAAAGCCGAACCACAATCTGATCAGGTAAGAGAGTAGTTCTGGCCTCAGTTTTCAATCACAAGAAAAACTCAAAATTAAACACTGAGGCTCCAATTACCAAGCCTACGTACGCCTCGATACTTCAGTCATAAGACCACCCAATGTCTGGAAAACCTTTGCAAAAAAATCTAAGCACAGCAGGGTATGTTAACAATCACTCAAGACAGGATACGTGGCTGAAATGAAATACACTGAATACATACATCCAGTGTACCACGCACTGCATTCTTTCCTCCGCACACACCAGGGAGGTTCACATTAACCTTGTTAGCCATCTAACTCAAATTTCCTGTTTAAAAAAAAAAAAAAAAGGCACATCCAAAGATGCTATTAAAAAAGGAAATGGAGACAAAAAGAAATGAGGAAAAGCAAACAAGGACCACCTTCTCAAGGATTTGGCCCTCTTTAGTTTCCCCTTATGCTGATTTGTTCATGGCAGTACTTCAGTTGCCCTCAACTTAACACACATTTCCAATGCCTCTCCTTGTCAAAAATAGTATTTTTTTCCCCTCCCTAAGAGTTATACCTGTGAAACACTGCCTTCTCTTCCATTTGGAGTCGCTGATAACTAGCAGATATTTCAATTCACATCCACAGGCAGTTTGGGTACTTTAAAAAATGAGTTTAGTAGTTCTAAACTACTAGTTCTGTCACTCCAAATGCCTGCCTGATACGACACCCGGCGTTCTATGGTTGATGGAGTATCAGACATAGGGCATGGAGACCCAGGCTGAAATCCAAACTCTGCCAAAAATTTAGTGGCCAACCCTCAGCCACCTCTCCATTTTACCTATTTGAAAAGACTTGTAAAAATGAGGATAGTGACCGTGTACGCAGCTCTGAGATCTTGGGAGAAAGGATGGGATTAAACCCATAACAACACAGTAAATATTCTGTAGGCTCAAACACATAATAATAATAATAATAATAATAATAATAATAATAATAATAATAATAATAATACAGGTATTTCTATACCGCCTTTCTTGGTCATCAGATTTCTCCTCAGACTTTATTCAAGGCGGTTTACATAGGCAGGCTATTTAAGTCCCCGTAGGGATTTTTACAATTGAAAGAAGGTTCTATCTTTCAAGAACCACAACATTCAGATGTTTCTTTCTGATCTGGTTTCACATTCTGGCCTCCATCCTCCCATGCTCAGAGCAGATGGAATAACTCGGCTCAGCTTGTCAGCTGCTTCAAGGTCGCACTAGCAACCTGTGGATGTTATCTTCAGGCAAATGGAGGCTCTACCCTCTAGACCAGACCACAGTGAAACTAGTAGTACTTGATGTGGTATTCATGGGACCCCCAGAACCCCACCACCTCGCAGCAAGACCAGCAACCCAACATGACAACAGCAGTAAAAGGCTAGGCTCGGTGGGCAGTGCTCCAGAGCGCACTTTTCACATGCTCAAAAAAGCACTCTCATCTGCCCTGAGCCTCTTGCCTGTGTTTGTCGCACTGAATCTGACTTCCCAATCGAGAAGTAACTGGAGATTACTTCATCGCCAGTTACGTCCAATGGCACTGCCAAATAGGTGAAGCATACAAAGTGAGGGCAGAGGACAAATGTTGAGAAATGCTGTAATAGTATATGTAACTATAACACCATGAATGGCTACAATAAGTGCCAGTATTGTCTGGACAAACAAGGAGATCCAAGTCTAACTCCTGCTGAGCAAGAATCACATCAGGTACTTCCTTAGAATTCAAGGGGGAAAAAATGGGACCATCATAAGATACCCACTCATTTTCAGTAGTGAGCTCTCTGGGCTGGGTGCTCCTATGAAGCTCAGAAAGATGGCAAGGTGGCAGCCAACTTCCTCACACTTTTCACGTCCGATAGTCAGAGAGATGCTGCCCCTGATTACAGAGGTGGAATTGAGTTGTTAGGGTGATACAAAAAACGTGCAATGCTATATTGAAATATATTCCAAACAGCTTCATATAATTTACTGACACACAAGAGCATTGTAGTATACTGTCATACAAGTTTCAGCCAATAATGTTGTCTGATCCCATCCATCACTATTTAGTAATCAACTCTCTGCTTCAACAACTTATTTTCTCAGGGACCAGAAAACAGGGACATGAAAAGACAGATTTCATGGAAGATTCATTTAGATGTAATTGCCTTAATACGAAGATGCGATCAGAAATTACAGCCATTTACATTCTTCTGTAAAGAGGCCTGTCACATGTATGAAAAAGGTTGTTGATATCATAGGAGGCTTAAGTAAATCCATTCACTATGTGGGTCTCTTTCTTGAATCATTCTTTTAACCGTGTTTATTCCCCCTGTGCCACTTTATATCTTGGTTGTGCTAGCTTTGAACAGTCTACCGAGTAGGGAAAAAAATAAACAAATGAGAAGTTCACTACATAGACCATGACTACAAACACATTATGTCCCAATGAATTCATTACATTCCAATCAAGATCAGCAGGACTTTCTTCTAAGTAAGTTTATAGGACTGAGCAATCATTTGCAAATATGACTGTGGGGACTTCAGACCTTAGTTTTCATTGAACTGCTTCAACCAAAGCTGTCAAAGAAATCCAAAAGATTATTCTCTCTTCCAGAATAAAAACATAAGAAGCACCCCACTGAATCAGGCCAAGGGCCCATCTAGTCCAGCTTCCTGTATCTCACAGTGGCCCACCAAATGCCCCAGGGAGCACACAAGACAACAAACACAACCTGCATCCTCAAAATCCCCAAAAAGAATCCTCAAAAAGGAGTCCATTTTGATATTCACCTACCCTAATCCACTGGCTTAAGTTATTGAACAGGCTCCCAGTTCAGGTTCCCAACTGCAACATGCAAGCAAAATGTACTGCAGTGCAACGTGCCGTAATAACAGACCCTTATTTACAATTTTGAACCATGTAAGTTATGATGCTTAGGGTTCATCCGGGAGATCAGGTGGCACAAGTATGCAGGAGGAATGCTGGGAAATGTGATTAAGCTCATGCTCTATGTGGACTCTGCTATCTGATAAGAACTGCTCAGCACAATGGCATCAATAAGGTCCAGTGGAGAGAGAGAGAGTTGGACTTGGGGGCATCTCTCTGAGGCTCTAACTACATAAAACAGGAAGGACTGTCAAACATTGCACTGTAGACTTGGGAAGCTCTTAGCACTGTGCCATGCCAATCCACACTGTTGACAGATGCCACAACAGGCATGTGGATGCGGGAGAACCCGTGGACATTATATATCTGGACTTTCAGAAGGCGTTTGACACGGTCCCTCACCAAAGGCTACTGAAAAAACTCCACAGTCAGGGAATTAGAGGACAGGTCCTCTCCTGGATTGAGAACTGGTTGGAGGCCAGGAAGCAGAGAGTGGGTGTCAATGGGCAATTTTCACAATGGAGAGAGGTGAAAAGCGGTGTGCCCCAAGGATCTGTCCTGGGACCGGTGCTTTTCAACCTCTTCATAAATGACCTGGAGACAGGGTTGAGCAGTGAAGTGGCTAAGTTTGCAGACGACACCAAACTTTTCCGAGTGGTAAAGACCAGAAGTGATTGTGAGGAGCTCCAGAAGGATCTCTCCAGACTGGCAGAATGGGCAGCAAAATGGCAGATGCGCTTCAATGTCAGTAAGTGTAAAGTCATGCACATTGGGGCAAAAAATCAAAACTTTAGATATAGGCTGATGGGTTCAGAGCTGTCTGTGACAGATCAGGAGAGAGATCTTGGGGTGGTGGTGGACAGGTCGATGAAAGTGTCGACCCAATGTGCAGAAGCAGTGAAGAAGGCCAATTCTATGCTTGGGATCATTAGGAAGGGTATTGAGAACAAAACGGTTAGTATTATAATGCCGTTGTACAAATCTATGGTAAGGCCACACCTGGAGTATTGTGTCCAGTTCTGGTCGCCGCATCTCAAAAAAGACATAGTGGAAATGGAAAAGGTGCAAAAGAGAGCGACTAAGATGATTACGGGGCTGGGGCACCTTCCTTATGAGGAAAGGCTACGGCGTTTGGGCCTCTTCAGCCTAGAAAAGAGACGCTTGAGGGGGGACATGATTGAGACATACAAAATTATGCAGGGGATGGACAGAGTGGATAGGGAGATGCTCTTTACACTCTCACATAATACCAGAACCAGGGGACATCCACTAAAATTGAGTGTTGGGCGGGTTAGGACAGACAAAAGAAAATATTTCTTTACTCAGCGCGTGGTTGGTCTGTGGAACTCCTTGCCACAGGATGTGGTGCTGGCGTCTAGCCTAGACGCCTTTAAAAGGGGATTGGACGAGTTTCTGGAGGAAAAATCCATTATGGGGTACAAGCCATGATGTGTATGCGCAACCTCCTGATTTTAGAAACGGGCTATGTATCAGAATGCCAGATGCAAGGGAGGGCACCAGGATGAGGTCTCTTGTTATCTGGTGTGCTCCCTGGGGCATTTGGTGGGCCGCTGTGAGATACAGGAAGCTGGACTAGATGGGCCTATGGCCTGATCCAGTGGAGCTGTTCTTATGTTCTTATGCCCCAGATGCAGGGCAGTGGCAGCAAGATGCAAGCATCTTGGGGTCTTGTGTGCTCCATGAGGCATCTGCTGGGCCACTGTGAGATACAGGAAGCTGGACTAGTTGGGCCCTGATCCAGCAGAGCTCTTCTTATGTTGCACTTGGGGTTGGGCATCCAGAAATTTTAAAAAATTTAAAAAAATTTCACCCACTTGAAAAAGTGCCTTTTACCCAATTAGCAGGGGTTAGTATACTCTCCAGCTGGGCCTCTATTCCTGTTGTTCTAAACAGCCTCTACGCACTCTGGAGAGATGGGACCCTTTCAGCTTCTTTCTAACTAGACTCCTGCCATCTGGTTGGCTTTATGACTGACTGCTCTAAGGCACAGTCATTGGGCATATCAAGAAATCCAGTCTCTCTTGCACTGACCCATGCAATGCGAGGATAATTGAAGTCCCCCATTATCACAACAGTGTGTTCCTGGGTCCCCCCTCCCCAGTTATTAGAATAATCTAATGATCTGGATCATGTTTTCCAGATCAATAGATCTTGAAAACAACAGCATGTTCCCACTAATACATCTCTCCTTGGGTCTGAAAATTTTACAATAATTCAGCAATTCTACGGCAGAGATGGACCCCCTCTTCAGTTTCTACTCTGCTAGATTCTATCCCTTCGTTGAACTAGAGGCCCACCCAACCTCCAATACACCCCAGGCTGTCCCTCCTTTGTACCCCAGAATTGCGGTATCCCACTGGTTCTCGGCATTACTTATTTGCTCACTGATAGGGTGCTTCCATTCAAGCAGAGCCGTAGCATGTCTGCCCCTGAGGAGTTGACATTTGTACCCAACTTGTATCCCTGATAGCATAATAGGCAGAGAGAGATTCTTCCTGTTCCTGCAGCCTGGCATCTTTAAGTCTGGACAAGCCTTGCCCTCTGGGGACCGCATATCCAGAAACCAAAAATATGTCCTGTTAAACTGACAGGTGTTTCATTTTGTTTGTCATATAATCAGCCACATCTTTGCCTGCAAGTTTCTCCGGCTTGATTTTCATTTGTTCAGCAAATTGCTGCGCTAAAGACTGATGCAATTTCAAAGACAACAAAACAAATAAATACAAGTAAATCAAAACTGTTGTTTAGGAAGACGAAATAGAAGAATGGCTGCTGAGCGGAACACTTATCTCCTTTGTCCATTACTGGGCACAAGAAGTGGACATAGAGGCCCTGCATCTGACTTAAAAACTAAAGTGTGCATTAGAATATGATGCAACCAGATTTGATTTGGCACATACTATGCACAGTCATCTGTGGCTCTGAACCTCATGGCTACTTCTTTAGCTGGAGAAGCCTGGCTACTGCCCCTTCAGATCTGGTACACAGAATGACTCTGTTGTGGGAAATATTAAGTGTTTGGGGTGAGAAGTAAGAAGCTTGTCTCCAATTCACAGACGGATGTCCATTCCCTGGACGAAAAGAAAAATGTGTAGATGTGAATTAATCACTGGAGATCAGGCACTGCAGGTAGAATTTATATATTGTTTTAGGTGCAACAGTAGCATAGTTAAGCCAAAGCTGGGGGGTTATTGCCCACCATTGTGGAATGGGGTTTTTCCTCTGTCTCTGCAGGGGGAGGGGATGACAGCACTTACCATAGTTGCACAACCAGATTTGATTTGTGCAAATCACAAATTTGTGCATTTGTGATTTGTGCAAACACCTCAAAATTGGCCGTCCCACTTGCCGTTGTCCCAGTATGGCTCCAAATGGAGATGTTTCCAGGGCCAGAACCGCACATACACTGAAGAGGGTGTGACTGCACAAACACAGGGGTGACAAGGGGTTGTCATCACATCACCCAACCATGGGCACCTGCCTTCCCTAACTAGGCTACTGAAGTGCAATGCTTTGACATTGAGACGCTCACAGTGAGAACCCTCGAGTGCTAAACATGTTTGGTGTGTCCCAGCCCAAGGGTCATGTGTATCTACATGTGGGGCTTCTGGCAGACAGAGGTGTCTTGGATGCCTGCAGCCCCAGAATCAGCGTTAGACTTCTGTGTCTCTTCCAGTGGCCCCGTAGATACAAATAGTATTAGCATCTTGGCAAGACTCCAGCTGTCTGATTGGAAAATATATGTCACTTTGACCAAGGGGTGTTGCTTAGTGACAGGGTGCCTGCAGAGAATACTGTACTGTTTAGTCCTGCAAATAAGCAGAACAAACAGTCAAAAGCAAAGAAAGAGGAAGACAAATGGAGACACAGGGCAGCCACTCTTGCAGGAAAGGACCTTGGTGATCTCATGTCCCGTAATAGACCGACTGCTCCATTTTGTGTGTGTGTTTCTAATTTCACCAAGATTATAACATCATAGGCCTTCAGGAAATGTCAGGCCAGACTTATTTGTGTTCATAAGGAAATGTCAGTAGTAGGATGCATGCATTTCAGGCCTGTGAATATATTCCTTCAGGCAAGCGTCTGTATGTGATTGAAACCAACATTGCTATTGACTAGTTAGGAAGTTTCTTACATCCCAATCCTATGATCTGCGCTTAAAAAGCAGAACAGGGTTCCTCTGTAAATGCTTTTATGAAAGCAATTTTGCAACTGCTGCCATAAATAAAACATAATTCTGGCTGACTGGGGGTAACCATCCTGGACCTCCTGGAACTAGTAGGTAGTGTGGAAGGTGGGAGGTGGTGGATCTACAAAAAGGAAATACTTTTTACACAGGACATAATTACTATGAAGAACTCCTTATCACGGGACCTTGTGATGGCACCTGGCCTAGATGCCTTTTAAAGCAGATTGGACAGATTTATGAAGGAAAGTCCATCACAGGTTACAAGTCATGATGACTTGCAGGCAAAGAAAGAGGCTATCTCAGAAAGCCAGGTACAAAGGAGTGGCAACAGAATATAGGTGTCTTGTGAGCTCCCTTAGGCATCTGGTGGGCCACCATGAGATACAGGAAGCTAGACTAGATAGATTCTTGGCCTGATTCAGCAAGGCTCTTACGTTCTTAAGTATGATGGACGCACACTGAATTAGGTACCGTCTTGGCTGTCTTCACTTTGGCTCCTTTGTGCAGCATCTTGCTTCCTATTCTGCTACAAATTTCATCAGACAAGCATACAGACTGTATTGGTGGTCTGGACTGAAGGATTACCCGCTTTCATACCCATCTTCAGCAGCCAGAACTTTGGAAACAATCCACTATATCACAGCAGCTAACAATTAACCTGACAGGGCAGCAAATGACAGTGTATATAGTCTGTTGCACACGATGTCCTTCTCACAGAGTTCACAAAACCCATGAATCTGCAGCCTTCAGATGCCTCAAGTTGTGCCCCACTGCAGAACAGTCTGTTCACATGAGCATGCTCAGTTTCCATTAGAAGCATGTACTTCTTCAATACTTATACATGAACACTATTTCCACCTCCTCTGTCCTTGAGGCTTCTTTTGCCTAGTTCCTATTTAAATTTAAGCAAGTACATAGCAGCCAAACTGGGGCAGGCCGTGATTAGCCAACAGCGCCATGGTCAGGGCTGCAAGGCTTCCAAGCAGGTATGGATTTGAACACCACCCTGGCTGGCAACTAACCAATGTCATGAATAACTTTAAATCACAGCAAGGTAACTAAAGTTTTTTTTCCTATTTGCAAAGCTGTGAATCAAACTGGTGGTCCCTGTGGGGGCAATAGGGCAGGTAAAATATTTCATTCTGCCATCATGAGAACAAAATACAAGTTTGCACCACTGCCCGCCAGCCACCCATCTCACCCAGGAAAAAATCTTAATGAATGAATGAATGAAGGAAGGAATGAAGGAATGAAGGAATGAATGCATTTTTAACCATCTCTGCATTATAGAAAACAGCTGCATATGCTCTGTGCCTTGACAATTCTGATTCTTATTATTATTTAAAAGCCATTTATATCCTGTCTTTTTTGTTGTCAAGTCTTAAAGTGGCATTAAAAAAGTCAATGAAACCACTGACAATAAAATCAAATTTTAAAAAGACTATGATGAACACACTGACTGATAAAACACCTGAATTTATCATCATCTACTTATAAACTCACCTATGCTATAATAGGCACTCTGCAAAACTAAAGTGAATACACCCCTGCCTGTAAGCTTACTACCTAGAAAACATGAGACAAGAGGAGAGGGGCTGCGATGGAAGGTTTGCACTCCAGAGGACAGACTAATGGCAGCAAAGAACAACAAAGTTAATGCAGGTGTGAGAGAGAACCACATCTCTGTTTGTTTGAAATAATCACATTTAAAATAAGCCACACTTCCCGTAGTACAGATGAAAAATGAGAGTTTCAGTTAGGAGCTGCTGCAGCAGCAAGAAAGGAAGGAACACACAGCCAACATTATTCACTCAACTCTCAGGAAAATAAAGACATTTCAACTTGATGCCTAACAGACAGAAAAGTAAATGCCAAACAAATATTTCAGAAGGGAAGGGGGGGGAGAGAATTCCACAATTAGGAAACCAGCAGAGAAAAGGCCCAATTCCAGGCCACCTAACCTCGACAGAAATATAGGGGGACCAAGAGCAGGAAACCAGATTGTAATTGTTGGACAGGTTCAATTAAACAGATTCCGGAAACAAGCATTTGATAAAATTAATGAAATGATGTGTTCTAGCTGTGTAACTTATGCTGATTTGGAAATATTATTGTTCTTATTTTAGTAGGAACTTCAGAATACTGAACTAAATTCTTATTGTCTCTTTCACTTGCAGAAAGTACAGAAATAGAGTTATCGACAAATGTGGTCCTCGGTACCACATTTGGTACATGGAACAAATTAATGGAACGAGTCCGTAACTGCTACAAGCAAGATGATTTGGCAACAACTGGAATCCATTCATCTTGGTTGTTAAGTAATGAACCATTGCTTAAAACATTTGCCCGGAAGCACCTCTCCTTTGAGTAAGATATAGTTACCATACAAAATTCATTTCGATGATTTCCAGTATTAGCTTTGAACATTAAACGAAAAAGCAGAATAAGATCACATTATAAAAACAAATGAACAGATATCATTTGATTGAGCTGTGTGCATTTTTCCTATCATGGTTTCGTTGCTGTATCTTAGTGTTTTGTTTCATTTTTTTTTCTTATAGAATAGTATGAAAAAAATTTTTTTTTTAATTTTCAGTTTTTAGAAGCTACTGTATAAAGATAGCACTCAAACAAAATGTATTGCAATAGTTCCAGCCTGGATGTTATCCAACTATGGGTGAGAGGGGGCAACTGGTACGTCAACTAAAGTTGACGAAAGACCGTTTGTGCTATGGACGCAGTAAATGTGAAGGCCATATCGAACAGCACCCAAAAACTGGGAACCTGGATCTGTCCATCCAAAACAGCACCTGACACTATCTCCCTTATATCTAGACCGAGTTCCCAATTGTTTGCTCTCATCTCTAGCCCAAAACCTACATGGTGGCACTACTCAAACTACCAGTGCTTCAGATGAATCTGCATTATAGGTGTGCACCACTTAACAGCAGGGGGAGATACATACTTCAATCCCCTTTGTTTGCAGTTAGGTCATTAGGTGAACATTCACCCCAGTCTAGTGCCTTTGTTGTGTAAACAGTCACTCCCTGGCTGCACAGGTTACTGGAGATAGATTGCCTCTTTTTTGCATTAAGAGCCTCTTTGTTGTGTAGACAGACACACTTCTGCAGGCTGTGAGACCTGACTGCCTTATTAAGAGCCTCTTTCTTGTGCTTTGACCACAGTCATATAAGTGGTCATTAGGCAGCGCACACCTGTATTGGTTTATCCTGCTAAAGCGACATACATGAGTGCTAGCCATTACAGCAGTGGCATTCAAACTGGGGTGTCACAACACCCCAGCCTGTGGGTCCTGGCCTCTGCCCCCGTAAGGCGCAGGGGCAGCCAGGAGACAGGGGGAAGGCAGCAGCACGATCCACAGGATCGCGCCGCTCAGGGGGGCTGCAGGGGCTTGGGTGCACTTGCCCAAGCCTGCTGCAGCCTCCCAGGGGTGCAGGGAGCCCTGTGCAACCTTCAGCAGGGCTCCCCAGGTCAGGAAAAGGGAAAGCGGAGCGATCGCGCCCCGCTCCGCAAAACCGGAAGCGGAGCACAGTCGCTCCACTTTCCCTTCTGATGGGGCTGCAGGGACTGGGGGGCACCCCCCAGTCCCTGCAGCAGCCGTCCCTGTGTTGTGAGGAAAAAAGGAGGGGAACAGCCGTGTACACCGCCCTAAGCTCTTTGGAGGAGGGGCAGTATAAAAATGTGATAAACAAATAAAATAATACATCCACATATTTAAAGACTGCCTGCAATCAACATCTGGACTCACAACAGGATATGGTTGCACGCACCTCGACCTGAATGACTTTAGACACTTGCAGCCACATCTGCAATAGAATGTTCCTTAGTTAATAAACGATTCTTCAGATAACCATAGCTAGATCACTAACTGGAAGGAAGTCCAAAAGGGGTTTGGACAAGTCTCTGGAGGAAAAATTCATTATGGGTTACAAGCCATGATGGGTATATGCAACCTCCTGATTTTAGAAATGGGCTATGTCAGATGCAAGGGAGGGCACCAGGATGAGGTCTCTTGTTATCTGGTGTGCTCCCTGGGGCATTTGGTGGGCCGCTGTGAGATACAGGAAGCTGGACTAGATGGGTCTATGGCCTGATCCAGCGGGGCTGTTCTTATGTTCTTATGCAGAGATTCACTAGTATGCATACATTTTGGCTATATTTATTCACGTCAACAATACCGGTTCACAATATATACCTCACCTCTGGATGCAGGTACCCTTAAAAGTGGCCACATGTAACTACTATTGCAAAACAATTTGTACCTTCAAGGCCCATTCTGAAACAGAGAAAATGGCACAGGGGGAAGGGCTAAGCAGTGCCAATGACACATTCCCAACTGGGCTCTCTCCCACAGTTGCTATAAACATTTAGGAGATCCTGTTCACCAGTCTCCTCCAACAAAGATTCTACACTGGAAAGGATTTGGGGCAGATAGAGAGAGTTGAGGTGAATACCTTTCGCATTCTCAGTGGCTTGGGAGAATGCCATAACTCAGTGGTAAAACATGATTTATGCAGAAATGGTGGTGGTGGTTGGCAACCTTCAGTCTCGAAAGACTATGGTATAAGCTAGAAAGTCCCCATTTTAATCATTTTTTGAAACAGATTTTTGAGGGACTGATGCTGTCAGCTGGAATACCAAACAATGAGCTCCAAGGCCAATTGTGCATACAGAGTCATATCAGATTTCCTCCCATAAAATGAAGGTATCTCTTCTCCATTCCCTTCCTCACAGGAAAAGCTCTGCAGCCCACATATAGCTATGCAGCTATACAACCTCCCATACACTTACCGTATTTTTCGCTCCATAAGACGCACTTTTCCCCCCCAAAAAAGTGGGGGGGGGGGAAGTGTGTGCGTCTTATGGAGCGAATACTGCAAAGCTGCAGGCGTTCTCAGGGCAACAGAGCCTCCTTGGCAGGTGCTTCTGCCCCTGACCAGGGTCCCGCCTACGCTCAATGGTAATGCAAATGCAAATGCAATGGTAATGCAAATGCAAATTGTAATGCAAATACAGGCGCTCAATGGTAATGCAAATGTTCAGTGCTTAGTGACAATGCACTTGCAGAAAAATACTACAGTACCTCATTCTACCAGTGCAAGGATGATAAAGCAGAAAAGGCTAGCATATAAAATTCCTTTTAAACTAGAGGTAGTAAAATATGCTAAGGAGCATGGAAACAGAGCAGTGGAGAGACATATTTTATTACACTATTTGGTTCAGAATATTTTTTTCCCTGTTTTCCTCCTCTAAAAACTAGGTAAGTCTTATGGTCAGGTGCGTCTTATAGAGCGAAAAATACGGTAAGTCATTTCTGCCCAAAGTTGCTTAAACACAACAGGGATCAAACGTGTATGCCTGTGGGCCGGGCAGAAATGGGTTAAACAAGCCAGGACCAGAATACATGGCTGCAGGCAAAAAGGATGTTAAAAGTGATGTGCTACATTTGTTTGCACATTTCTCTGTTAATGGAAGTTGTGAGCTAATGGGACTTTTGGAAGGATGAAGCAGATAAATATTTGGCAGTTAAATTCCCAGCCCAAAAGTTTGGGAACAATTGTTTTATGCGGTATAGTCCATCAAATGGTTTTCAGACTGGCTTGGTGTTTTATCAGTTGAACTTTTCCATTGGGGAGTCCTCCTTAATTTACAAGACGGACAACAATTCACTCCCCCAGAACCTGCTCAATGCCAGTTTAGGAAGAATCAATAGGCAACACTGACTCTCAAGATTATTATGATAGTCAGTTATCAAGAGCTCATTCAGTTATAGAATTAGGCAGTGGGCAACTTCTACACCGTGATTAAGGGTGCAATCCTAACCAAGTTCCCAGCACTGACTTAGCCGCAATGCAGACCCAAAGCATGGTAACAAACATGCCCTTACCTTCAGGAGGCGCCCTTGACTTGCCTCCCCACTGCAGGATGCAGAGCATGCCACATCGGCACAGCAATGTCAGTGCTGGAAAGTTGATGAGGATTGCACTCTAAACCATGGTTTGGCAAACAACTTGGGTTTGCACACAAGGAGAGGACATTTGCTGATTTTGGTGATTGTGGTTTAACTCCAAACCACAATTTGCCATTGGGTCAGGATCCAGCAAGTCATGGTTTGTTTTGAACTGGAAATATAAGCAGCAAATTTCTCCTCTTTGTATATGAAAGGTACACAGCAGAAGTAGTTAAGCCAATACATAGCCCTCCCCCCACCGCCAAATTCCGCCAGCCTACCTCTGTGGAGCAAATATAGGACAGCTGGGGAAAAGGAAGGCAAGGGGTAGTCTCTGTCAGCTTGACATCTTCCCCAACCTGAGGCAAGGGGTGCAGATAGCATCATGGTGGGCTAGGAGTTAGTATAAGAGCCAGAAGTTCATGTTTTGTACACTAAACCATGGTTTAATGATGTCTGAAACTGCTCAGTTCTTAACTCTTGATTCAAATCCAAACACTCAACCATGTAATCTTGGCTAATTCCCCCTTGTCTACCTTCTCTTTTAAAATAGCCTCCTTCATACAAGGCTTCTATAAGGGCACCTGATGCTTGGTCTGTAGATTGCCTTCCCAGAAAAAGTAAGATAGCAGACTTGTTGGGTCAGACTTCCTGTGTCAGATTAGAAATTCATAACCGTTGACAGGAAAATTGAAGAACACCACTGGTTCTGCTGGATTTCTCAGCAGATTCCAGCAGATAGGAAAGATATTTTTTTATATTTTTATACCACCCTTCCTCCAAGGAGCTCAGGGTGGGGTACACAGTTCATTCCCTCCTTTTGTCCTCACAACAATTCCGTGAATTGAGCTATGCTGAGAGAGTCACCCAAAGTCACCCAAAGTCACCCAGGAAGATTCATGGCCAAATGGGGATCTGAACCTGGCTCTTTCAGATCCAAGTCCAAATTCTGAACCACTACACTGGCCTGGCTTCCTAACAGCAAAGGTGTTCTCTGCTGGTCTAGAGGGTAGAGCCTCCATTTGCCTGAAGATAACATCCGAAGGTTGCCAGTTCGAGGCCACCGGCACCGTGCGACCTTGAAGCAGCTGACAACCTGAAGCCGAGCTATTCTACCTGCTCTGAGCGTGGGAGGATGGAGGCCAGAATGTGAAACCAGATCAGAGTGAAACATCTTGACTGTTGTGGTTCTTGAAAGATAGAACCTTCTTTCAATTGTAAAAATCCCTACAGGGATTTAATCAGCCTGCCTATGTAAACCGCCTTGAATAAAGTCTGAGGAGAAATCTGATGACCAAGAAAGGCGGTATATAAATACCTGTATTAAAAAAATTATTATTATTTATTTATATTATAGAATTTATATCCCTCCTTTCTGTCTCAGTAAAGGGCACTCAAGGTGGCTTACAAAAGAAATCATATAAAAACATAAAATATATAGATACGTATAAAATTAAAACATTTAAAAACAATAAAACTCAATAAAACTTGGAACCCTAAATTAAAATAAATAAATAAAAAATAATAAAAAGCCATGCCCCCTTGTGTCAGCATTAAAAGGCTTCTTTGAATAAAAAGGTCTTAAGCCACAGCCAAAAGGTCTCTAAAGAGGGAGCTGTTCTCAGTTCCAGGGGGAAGGAGTTCCACAGATGGGGGCCACCACCGAGAAGGCCCTCTTTCTTGCCGCCATCCTCCTCACCTCCACTGGTGGCGGCACAGTCAGAAGGGCCCCCTCTGATGACCTGAGAGGATGGGTCGGATTGTATGGAAGGAGGCGGTCCCTCAAATACCCTTGACCCGAGCCGTATAGGGCTTTAAAAGTTAAAACTAGCACTTTTAATTCAACCCGGAACCGAACTGGCACTCAGTGTAGCCACCGAAGCAGCAGACCGACTGAGTCGAACCGACAAGCCCCATCAATCACATGGGCGGCTGCGTTCTGCACTAATTGTAGTTTCTGGACCGTCTTCAGAGGCAGCCCCACGTAGAGCGCATTGCGGAAGTCTAATCTGGATGTCACTAGGGCATGGATCACCATGGCCAGGTCTGAACGACTTGGGTATGGTCGCAGCTGGCAAATCAGCCGAAGTTGAGCAAAGGCTCCCCTGGCGATAGCTGCCACCTGGGAATCCAGGAGCAGCTCCAGATCCAGGATCACCCCCAAGCTGTGGACCTGCTCCTTCAGAGGGAGCACAACCCCATTCAGAGCAGGACGGTAGTCCAATACCCGCATCTTGGACTTCTGGACCAGCAGAACCTCTGTCTTATCAGGATTCAATTTCAATTTCTCATGAAACAGAGATTCCCTTTCATTTATATGTCCGTCCCCCCCAATGAGACAGCGAGATCCACTCCATCAACTCACCTTGGGACAAGCTGCCATTTGGCTCCTCCCCACACTGAATTAATGGCCATTCCACCTGGACATTATGGAACCTCAGAGTTTTGGTCTCCAAACTGGATAGCTTCTCTCTTTCTCCTACTGCCTCCCAATCTCTTTTGCATCATGTTTATTAGGCTGCCAGCCAGTGGGTAAGACTCATGCCTGTTTTCATATACGATAACGCCTAGAAGATTTAGATGAATCCCTAAATAAAATTCTTACCAGTTTGCTTCCAAGAAGAGCAGGATTTTTGCTGGTCAAAGACATCCAAGCATCTCTCAGAGACTATATGAACCTCATGCAGGAGTTACTAATGTGACAGTCTTTCAGCTGTTGACTGATGTCCTCCAACAGCCCCTCATCATCCCCCCCACTAGGTATCCAGAAACTGCATTAGAGGGAAAATTTAATAATAAATCATCTCTCCACTGAAGTCTCTGTCTACCACTTCTGCTCAACACAGCTAAACTGAAACCATCTCACCAGCAAGTGAGCTGCTTACCCTCATCTCAAACCACTTTGTTTATTCTGTGCAAATATCATACATATCCTCCATCAGACCACAGTAGACAAAATAAAAGTATTAGGCTTCAGAAAGGAGTTTTGCTTGGCCAAACCACAACCAATAATATGCTGGTGGTTTGAAGTTTTTCCCCCCTCTAGGAGGAGCTGGTTGCAATCTCTGTGGGACTTGTGGTGTTTGGTCTCTCTCCCTCTCCCTCTCCCTCCCTCTCCCTCTCTGCTGTTCTTATTACTCCCAGCAACAAAGCATATCTCCTCTAAATCAACGTAACCCAGCAACATAACCCAGAAGAGGCAGCTATTAACTTTGATGGTACAGGATGTTGTAAGAAGACTTGCTGGCCCTATCCCTGAAGACATTCCGATCTCAATTGTGTTGCCTTTATTGCAGAGTTTTGTCGTGGCCCCAAGAAAGGGTTTTAAAAAATGAGAACTGTCAGTCAAACAGCTTGGTTTGAAGACCTGTCAATTGCAGACTGGGAGGAATCCAACAAAAATGGAAACAAAGCAGCTCAAGTAGCAGAAGCCAATCACAATCAAAACCCACCGAAAGGGCCTTCAGAGAGAGAGAGAGAGAAAAGAACATTATTGACTAGTCTGACATAATGAAGCAATCCAGAACTGATGGATTTTAGCTTCCTACAAGTAATAAGAAGTAATGGTCAGAGAGAGAGAGAGAGAGAGAGAGAGAGAGAGAGAGAGAGAGAGAGAGAGATGTGTATGTTCCACATTAAACAACTTAAAGGAAAGGAATAATCACCATTAGCACCAGAAAAGTCAAAGCACTTTATCCTCTGTAAAGAGTATCCTAAGAAAGAAGCTGCTTTCTTTGGGAAGGGTCAACAAAAGCTGCACTACAGGCAAGTTTCTAGCTTTATCTGTACAAAGCCAAAAACCAGGTCTGGCTCCTACTCGTCCAAGGGAAAGGTACCAGAGATGAGAAGGCTAAGCACCTTGGCGCTCTGTTTCCATGCAACGTTCTTCTCATTCAGCAGAGTATTGAAATTTACAGGAAGCCTCTCCCAGAGGACCACCAAGAGATGAGGACTGTTGGCACCTGAGATCCAACACAGAGCTGAAAATCTAATTTTAGATTCTGAGAGAAGGATTCTGAGAGAAGATGAGACACAGTGCGAGAAACTCACCTTCACAGGCTATTATTATTTCTACCATGCAGCAGTTCTCAATCTTCTTGGAGCCACGACCAACCTCATCCTCTGTGGTGGGTCTCAACACAGGGATGACTTACCATGAGGGTTAAGAGTCCTCTTCTAAACATAAGAAAAGCACTGCTGGATCAGGCCAAAGGCCCATGTAGTCCAGCTTTGTGGATCTCACAGTGGCCCACCAGATGCCTCAAGGAGCACACAAGGCAACAAGAGACATGCATCCTGGTGCCCTCTCTTGCATCTGGATCATGCCAAGCCAGTGACCCACTATATAGGCCTCTGCGGGACTCAGAATAGCCTGCAGAAGCCTCAGAATGCCACTTGGTGCTTCCAAAAACCAGAAAGGGCTGGCTTTCCAAGGCTTCTTTGGGCCTTTCTGAGACCCAAAGAGGCCTACAGAGCAGTTTGCTGGCCCAGCGCACCCTAGAAAAGGCCTCCTCACCCTCCTGATGAGTAATTTGGCTTCATGAATGGCTCTAATTTGGAGCCAAACTGAAGCAAGGCAGGTGGGAAGTCCCAGGTTGTGATCCACCGCAAGTCATGATCCACCACATGCGGGGTCTCTGCCCCAAGTAGTTTACAATCTGTAAAAGCTACATAAAACCTCCATTAAAAAGGAAGAAAGGTGAAAGTTAAATGAAAGCAGAAGAATAGGCAGTTATTTTGGTCACACATACTTAGGTTTCATTACAGCACTATATGGAAAACAGGGGAGTTGTATCGCAGGCTCCACAGAAAAAGGTGCATTTTGAGGAAGGATGTGACTCCGCAGTAAGAGAGGTAGCAATATGCTACCATATCAAAACTACCATATACCAACAAGCTTGTCTGAAAACCCCTGACTGGGGGGAAAATCACTTGGGAACACTGTTACAGAGTCAACACGATTGGTGAGGAAGAGTCGGTCGCTTCTCCCAGCCCCACTCAGCCAGTGCTTCTCTGTGTCTCACTCTCACAAACAGATTTACTCCAAATTGACCTGGCACTAGAACAGTCCTATGGTATCATTAGGCCAGATTCAATTTTGCCTAACCACCTTTACTGGCTCTAGCAAGGAACTCCAGCGTTTTGCAAGTACCACACTGGGTGTGTTTACAGAAACAGCTTCTACAACCGACCAACCCACACACACACACACACACACACACCAAAGTCCTGGAATCAACTGCTGAAGAGCCAAATGCACTGGCACTACAGTCGTTGCATCCAACTCAGACTGGCACAACTAAATATTTTAACAGGAGGGGAACCATTTTGTCGCCCTTTGCATCTCCCCCTTTCGCCGTACATAAGAAGCTGTTGTGTTTGAATGGAGCGCAGCACAACCGAGTAACAAGGCCTTATTGTTCTCCGGCAAAGGAGCCAGCTGGGCGTAAGAACAAACAAGAAGAAAATGCCAACAACCCTGAGGAGTTCAATAGCAGATGGGAAATTGACGCCCTTATTCAGCCATGTTATTCTATTTGGGAAATAATCCTTGAGGAATAGGTTATCAGCAGTTAATGACGGGTTTCGTACTTGCGACGCTTCGCGTGGAGCACGGGGTGCTCGAAGGTCTGCCACTCTGTGGTAATAAGCAAATTTAAGGGGATTACAATCATTATAAACTAATCATGGGAGTATTATATATTTTTAATTAGCAGCAGCTGCTGCACAGCGCCAGCATTAGGAATTCTGTCCTCCCACCCCAGCCGGTTGCCACTCAACGCAAACCAAAAGAGAGAGATCAGAACGCAAGATCTGCACTTTTAAAGAGAAAATGCAATGCAAAGATTTCAGCACTTGGATATGGTAAGCAATTCCCCCACATCGCCTTGTTGCAATTAGCTGCCTGTGAGCCATGGGACCAGCACTGGTGTGGCCCAAGAACTGCGTACTGAGAACATTATGAACCCTTCAGTAGTCAAGCTCTGTGGATGGGCCTCTTCTCACTGGACCACTGTTCAGGGAGATTCGATAGGTTGTGGGAAAAACCAATGGGAAAGGCCAGAGCCCTTTATACAAGAAGCTCAATCTTCTGGAATGATCTCCCTGCGTAGGTAGATAACTTTTTCACCCTGTTGGAGCTTCAGAAGGATCTATGCCTGCCCTTTTGCTCAGGCAGGAGTTTTATCATTAAAGAGTGATCTAGCACTTCCTCCCAATACTACTGCCTGCTCTTACAAAATGGTGCAACTCAGACCAATTCTGCAGCCACTGGAATGTAGATATTTGAATTCAGTGGTTCCCAAACTTTTTAGAAGCCCTAGAGGATGCTGCTTGACTTATAAACGTCAAGATGTGTGGCTATAATGATGATTGGACAGAAGTAGCAGGCCCAATCCCAAGTAGCAGCTTGTTTAACCCTTGATGCACATAGCTTAATCTGCCCTGTCAGTTTTGTGACCCACAAGAAATTAAGTTGCGACCCACTCGTGGGTTCTGGACCCACCGTTTGGGAAACACAGTTTCATCACGTCTTTAATTTTTTTAAATATGTTCTAAACTGGGGCAAGGTAAGAACATATTAAGTTCTAGCAAACTTAAGGTCAGCCACCTTAAAGTGCAATCCTGTTAATGTCTACTGAAAAGTAAGTCCCATTCAGTGGCTTACCTAGAGGCCCTAGTTTCTGGGGCAGTAATGTTGTGATGTGACATCATGGTATCACTTCTGGGTTCTTCCGGAGGAGACAACGGCACTAGCAGCAGCCGCATCTTGATATGACTGCCCCTGTTCCTTCTGCTCAGTGGTACCCCCTTCAAGGGGCACCTAGGGCAGGTGTCCATACCTGCCACACCCTAGATACACCACTGGTCCCATTGTATTCAATGGAGTTTACTCCCAGGAATGAACATACTGGGTTGCAGCCTTAAGCATGTAAAAAAACTCTAAGAGCACCATAGGGATGTTAAATCACATAAAATGTGTATGAGCAGGACTCTCACCATCATAAGGCTCTCTCTTTTACTGTATTTAGTGCTTTTCCAAACCACATGAAAGTTTTCCAAAAGCCCTATGACATGGCATGTAAACAGTCTAACTGTGCAGGTTATAAACAAAAGCTATGAAAGACCACACTTCTGGAAAGGGTTTTAAGTACGCTTTGCTGAATGAATCAGAAAATAAAGAAACAGTGAGGAATGAAATACTAATATGAATTTTCCAAGATCAGATTTTCCAATTCCCCCCCCCCCCCCCCCACAGAGCACTGAAGACCAGAGAGTGAGTGACTGGCCCAAGGCCACCCAGGAAGTACACAGACATCCTTCAATGCCTACACCTGTGTTCAACCACTGCAATCCAGCTGGGATTTTTAATGCCATCTTTCCCTACGTCAACCACCTGGAGAAGCTGGCATCCTCTCTCCCCCCTCCTCCCCCTTCCCTACCTTCTTCTTTGTACACAGAAAGCAAAAAAAAATAAAAATGGCTACAATACTTTGTACATTTACTTGAATAAGCCCACTGAACTCAGCAGGACGTACTTCTGGGAAACATGCGTAGGATTAGACGCCTACTCTTCTTTACCCGTAAGAATTAACTGTTTTGTTAAGGTTTTCTTGCTTTTTAATTACATAGCTCTCCAGCTCTTCCTTATTTGATAGCCATGCCCATAGCCAGGGAGACAGACCAGGGACAGACTGCACTTGCTCCCGGTGTGGAAGGGATTGTCACTCCCGAATTGGCCTTTTCAGCCACACTAGACGCTGTTCCAGAACCACCTTTCAGAGCGTGATACCATAGTCTTTCGAGACTGAAGGTTGCCAACACAACAATATCACTTATGACCTACATGCCCCTACAGCCAAGGAACTGAGGGACCTAGAGACATGGCTATTTTAAAAAATATTGTTCTAATTTTGCCTTATTTGCTATGCTAGCAATAAGACATTTTTAAGCCTCACTGTTACTGCATGCATGTATCCTTTGCCAATGTCGGCACGTGAGGATGATCCAACATCTTCTTTCATTAAGGTAGAAACCTGCAAGCTTTGCTGACATCAAGACAACAGCTGAAGAATGCTCCATATCACTTTTCTGAAAATGGGGTTTACATTAAAGTACTGCTGGATTTTTAATTTAAATGAGGTCTTTAAAAAAACAAAACTATAACACATGGACTTTTACGCTTAGAGAATGGCTAAAAGCCATGCACTAGACTTTGCTCACAATGTTGTAATTAGGCATATATAATTGTTATTCTTACAACAGTCCTGCAAAGTAAGTTATGCTGAATGTGAATTTCGTAGCTGAGTGAGGATCTGAACTTGGGAAGGGAGAGAGAAAACACATAGCCTCACGACACTTCAAATTGAGTTTGAGTTCAAGTGGTCTCCTTGCATTTTAAATGCAGCTACGGTTTTGTTTGTGGAAGTTGCTCCATTAAGCAACAGCTGCCTCACATGAAAGCATTAACCAACTCGCCTACCTGCCCAGCTGGGTTAAAGTTGTTTTAGTCAAAGGAGTCTCCACTATAAATAAGCGGATCAGTATTGACCCTGGACACCTGCCAACAAGTTACTCCGTAGCCCCAGTTTGTCCATATTCGGCAGAGAGTTATGTCCCCATCAAATGTGGCAGACAGGCCCATCCGGAACACTGAGTGCATATTCAAATCCATGATACACAACACTGGGCAGGAGGTCTGGTCTAGAGGGTAGAGCCTCCATTTGCCTGAAGATTAACATCCACAAGGTCGCCAGTTCGAGGCCACCGGCACCGTGCGACCTTGAAGCAGCTGGCAAGCTGCAGCTGAGCTGTTCCATCTGCTCGGAGCGTGGGAGGATGGAGGCCAGAATGTTAAACCAGATCGGAGCGTAACATCTTGAATGTGGTGGTTCTTGAAAGAGAGAGCCTTCTTTCAATTTGTAAAAATCCCTGCGTGGATTTAGTAAGCCTGCCTGTGTAAACCGCCTTGAATAAAGTCTTGAATAAAGACCAAGAAAGGCGGTATATAAATACTGTATATTATTATTATATTATTATTCCTTCCTCATGAACAACATCAAGGCTGGGACTAGGCAATATGGCTACGGAAAAGCTGTCACCAAAGGCAGTGATCCTGCCTTTCCCCCACGATCCCCGTCAATGCACAGTAATGTAAACCACAGGAAATTATGTCATGGTGTGGTGAATTTGCCCACCTCCCCAAACCCATGAAACAGAGTTGAAGGAAAATCAACGGCCCCCAAAGCACATGTTTTGCATTACTAGCAGTTGCAATTCAGGATGAATTGGGTTTGCTGCTTTCAGTGGCAGCCAAGTTATGTAGTAGCTCATCCATGCCCCAATCAGGAAAGTTTCGTGTACATGATTTGCATCTTCATTTGCAAAACCAGTTAAGCAGAAGTATAACTTTGATGCCTGCACCCCTAATTTCTTCCTTCAAAAATACACAATGAGAACGAGTTGTAACTTTACAGAGACCCAAGAGGCATCTTTAACCTACTTCCAGTCCTTGAGGGTTATAGATGGATGCTTTACAAAAAGCGGCATTTCTTGCAATTCAGCTTGAGATCAGGTGGTAGAATACCACCATCATCACATCCTCTCTTTAACTTTGATACACAGGTATTTCTTGTTTGGTGAGAAAGAGGCGCACAGCTGAAGTTTGGGCCCAGTTAGTCATTTTATACAAGTTAGAATTACGACAGTGCTGTTCGTCAGACACTGAAAATTGAGCAATGGGATCACCGCTTCAGCACAAGGCTAGTTGTACAAACTGCTACATAGTCAGTGCCAATTTAGGAGCGCCACAATTCACCTTTGAGGTTTCTTGAGTGTATTATTCCATGGAAGAAAAACATTTTGTTGGAACCCTTCATTTTCACATCAACGTCACATTAACGCTCTTCAACTATGGTACTGCAATTACTTGAAGGAGTGCCAACTGTGTTTAATTGACCAGAACCGCTATTGTCTTGGTTTATTAAGCCTACTTTACTCTCAGGGGAATTGATGGTTAGAGTTGCCTTCAATAAATAGGCAATATCAAATCCCTATTTGTCCTCAAATCCCAATGGTCTATATCAGGGGTGTCCAAACATTTTGGCAGGAGGGCCACATCAACTCTCTGACAGTGTGTCAGGGGCCAGGAAAAAAAAAAAGAATGAATTCACATTTCAAATCTGTTTACATTTACATAAATGATTTACATCAATGAATGTATTAGAGATGGAACTTGAATGAATGAAAGAAGGTTTTGGAGTAGCAAGAGGCCTATAAAGGGCCTTGCACAAAGCAAGGTCGGCCTTTCCTTCACTGCACTGCTGCATCACAGATGCAAAATAGCAAGCAGTGGGGGAAGCCCTCATCCCACAGCTCACGCAAGAGGTTCAACAGTTGCCCTTATGCTGGAAGTAGTTGTGTCTGGGCCAGCTCAGGCTCCAGTAAGTCTCTGGAGGGCCAGAGGCTCATTGAAGTCTGGGGGCTCCCTGCTGGCCAGATTGGGAGTCCCTGAGGGCCGCAAGTGGCTCCAGGGTCGGGGTTTGGGCACCCCTGGTCTATATCAAGCCCAACCACTAAAGATACAATGCTGGCTGGGGTAACAGTATGACAGTTATTTAATAAGTAGCATTTATAAAACATTTTGATAGCTCAATCCAAATGAAGGATTTTGCTGGCGGAACATGCCTTCCACCAGCGTAAACTCTTTTACAGTCACTGAAATATGACTAGGCAGTGCACAGGGCTTGGCTGCCACAATGGACTGGGGAGGCCAACCAGAGGAGCTAAGGCTGCACAAGGGGTAGGTGGAATGGGTCAGTTACGGGGACAGGGAAGAGAGTGGATCAGGTCCGGGAGGTGTGTGGGTTCAGCAGTGGCGGTACATACTGAAACCCAACCCCTTTCCAGGGCCTGATCTGCCTTCATGGATCAACTTGGACTTGCACAATCTCAAGCTGGTGCAGGTCCGAGTTGACCCACCAGATCCAAAGGAGCTTACCCCAGGGCAAGAGAACAAATGTTTTCTTACCTCAGGGAAGTCTCTGAAGGCTGAAACTTCCCCAGAATGCAGTGGGGACTCTCTACACAGGGAGTTAGGGAGGAATGGGTTGCCTGTACTTAAGGACTATTTATATCTCTAAGGCCCAAATCATAACCTACTGACATACCTGTGCCATTGGGGCATGTGCTGCATCCTGCAGTTGGGTGGCAGTCATGGAGGCCTCTTCAAGGTAAAGAAATGTTTATTCCCTTATCTCAGAGCTTACCTTGGTACTGGAAAGTTGGTTAGGATTGCGCCCTTAGTATTGCAACTCTTATGATATGTCTATAAGCCAGTATTATCTCCATTCGCAGAAGGAAGCTAAGTCTGAAAGACCACCATATATGCCCTGAAGCAGTTTCACCATTTCTTTAGCTGCCATCCCAGCTCTCACAACCTGGTAGAAGACCAAGGAAAACCCTTCCCTTCTTTCTAGGTTCCCTTCTAGGGAAGGGAGCACAATATATCAGCTACTGAGTTCAGATTTTTTCTTACCTGGTGACTATTTGCTTTGAGATGGCGTTCAACTTGTTCTTGAATCCCAAACCTGAATTGGCCTGCAGTGATGTGAACTTTTGATTTCTTATCAGAAAAAAACAAAATCCTTTCCAAGAGTTATTTCAACATTCACTGGGAGCTGAATGTCTCTTGAAATGCAGATGTGCAAAACCAAAACCAAACCAGCTTCTAGAAGCATGATTGGGAGCTGAGAAATTTGGGGGTAGGGGAGAGTCTTCTGAAAACCAGTTTACTCCCCCATTCAAATGGCATTTTAAATCTACTTCAAGCCATTTCAGAGCAACTCCCTGTTTCAGTAGGGAACAGTATTCTTGTGACCATATCTCCTGAACATAGTTTTCAAACATTTACATCCTACTTAAAAAGACTCCAAAAGCATTGGATAAGGAAAGTCCTTATCCATTGGATAAGGAAAGTCACTGCCCTACGAAAGTGATTCCACCTTTAAAAAAAAAAAAAAAAGTCCCAGTTATGTGAGTACTCCAGAAAGTTATGAAACTTTATCTTGAACATCTGAGCTCTTTTAGATAACAGCTCTGCTTAAAAAGTATTCCTGCCAGGAATGAAGTCATCCAGCCTTTACAACTTTTCAGCAGGTAATTAAGGGAGTTAGGCTTGATACTCTTAAGATTATTTTAACACTCTGGAATCCCTCAACAGGGAAGGAGATTCCTGCAAGAGAGAACATTCTTGTTTGAATGAGACCCACAGTTCCTGCATTCCTGACAATTATCTTCAGGTCATTTTATCCTCAATCCCCTAAAACAGTGTTTCACAAACTATGGGTCAGGACCCACTGGATGGGTCATGAGACAACTTCAGATAGGTCACATAGCAGCCATTGAAAATACAGAGCAGAAAATAAAGTGTACAGAGCTATTGGGCAGGGCAGTCTCCCGGTGGGAGAGAAACATGGAGTTTGCCCTGAATATCTGGGAGATATTCTTTTCTGAGAGGCAGAAAAGTGGGGAGGGCTGTGTGGTTGGAGAGGATTCAAGTCTGCGTTCAGCTTTGACTTCTGAGCTGGAATGTATGAATTCCAGGCTATTCAAAATAACAGCAGCAGCGTGTTGTGTCAAATGGGACATTTGGCTGATTGTGGCTTAGGTCTGAAGCATAAATTTAAGACGTTACTTCTGGCCATGACACCACTTCCAGGTTATTGACATCAGTTCCAGTGGGTCCCAACAGATTGTCATTCTCAAAAGTGGGTCCTGGTGCTAAAAAATTTGAGAGCTACTGCCCTAAAGCACACACCGGTACATTTCATATCAACAAGAACCATCAACTTGCTTGAAAGTGAATCTGTATAGTTACTGCTTCATGGAGAGGAGTTTCACGCAAAGCCCTACGAATCCTGCCTCTGCCATGTGGTTCCTTCCACACTGCACTTTGGTTTTCCCCTGCCTAAACATTGGCTGCCACCTGGCTTCCTCTCGATACAGTGTACATGCTACATTGAGACAACGTGCATTTGACTTTCCAAGACGTGCCCTCTCAGTTTTAAGTTACAGCCTGCAGGTCTCAAATGGCTTCCAAAGTTATGTCAACATTTTAAAAATCAGCCTCCACTAGTGAGATAAGGGTCTTTTTAAAAGCAATAATTCATTTCATGCAGTGCAAAGCGCTTGGGCGCTCATAAATCTGGGGTAGTAAACTTTAAAAGATGTTCTATTTCATTGGGTTACTGCTGATGCATTTCCATTACCTGATGGAAATAATGGAGCTTTTACAGTTCACTCACACACTGTACTGGCAGTCATCTTGTTCCTGAATACAGAAACATGTACGCAGAAAAAGCGCATCCATCATAAATTTTATATGCACCTTTCAATTCGGAAGAACAGTCCACAATGACCTAAATAAAGACTGTCCATTATCCTGAAGGTGCATGTTAATGTCAATCACTGGAGCACATCCCTTCCTGAATCAAGCAGCCCTCTCTGGCACCAGATCCAGTTCTGAAATAGTCTCCATCAAATGCATTGCTTATTCCCACCACTTCCCTAACAGCAAATAGGAAAATTAGAAAGATTTGAAGCAAGGACAGACAGTGTGAAAGTTTCATGCAGCATAATCCTATCTTGTGCTGGAACAGGCAGGCCAGGAGGCCTGTGCTGTATCCAGAGCAAGACAGGGCTCCAAATGGCTCAGTCGAAGGTAAGGGGAAACTCTTCCCCTTACTCCTGGGTAAGCCACTGCAGCCCCATGGGTCTCCTCAGACTTGCGCCACCTCAAGAGGTGGCATACGTCTGAAGAGAATGGATTGGCTCAAAGCCACTCTGCGCTGCTCGGGAATGGGAGTTGGGATCCGGCATAACTGCAGGTCCCAGAACCACCTCCCGCTACCTGCCCACCCCCAGGACCGCCCTTCCTGTTGCAGAATGCCTCCATCCCAACACTTCCCCACCCACCCTAGAGCCTTGCGTCGACCAAGCTTGACTGACGTAAGGCTCCCTCCCCATTTCGGCCTTCCACGGGTTGGCGTTCGTCTGTGTGCCAGCCCAGCTGACTCTCGAGGAAACGTGCCTTATGGCACATTTGCGGCCCTCCTGGGCTGGTGCAAGGCCCAGTGCGCTGTTAGGATTGTGCCCTTAGCCAAGCACAGCCAGATGTGGCAAACCAGCCACACTGCAGCCCTGCTTTTGCTACCTTGCAATGGGTACTGGATTTTGGAAAGCAAGTATTGTGTATCAGGGACAAGTCGGACCCAAGTCAAGCAGACATAACCCATGTTATGGCAGCAGAAATGACTTAAACAAAAAAACCCAACAATTTACAGTATTCTAAAGCAAGAAAGGAAATCCTTGAAAACACCACCCCATGAAGGAGAATGCTGGTTTCTTTGTGCGATGCCAGACTTTTAACACATAGTTGATTCTGCATTGATCCAGACCAAAAGCTGATAGTTCAACTAATGAAAGTGACAAGGAGGGTATCTGTTTCAGTGCTTGACATAACCACAGACCAGCGGCTACATCTCAGCTGATTGGTTTCTTGGAAACCTAGGGCTTTCACATTTTAGGAGTCCAGATGAGATAAACCAAAAAGACCTATCATGACACCCACACACACTTCGAACTCCCTTTCCCACACGAGATCCAGCCCAAATGTTTTCTATAGACACTTGGATACAGTATTTTTATCATATTATCAGACTACAGTATACAAAATATTTACACAATATGAACAATGGATACTACAGAATCAATTATGTATGATCTGGATATGCAGATAAGGCAGATAAGCAAATCCTATTAAAATTATACCACATCATAATCATTACTATAAATACATTTTAATAGCCTACTTATATTCTACTCAAACATTTGAGCCCATCAGAAGAAACTGATAATACATTTTTAAATATAGTATAGAGGAGGCTAACTGATAAATTCATCTCCTTCTGTGATTTTTGATATGCAGCTAACCATACAGCAATGTTTCTCAAACTGTTTAGCACTGGGACCCACTTTTTACAATGACCTTCTGTCTGAGACCCGCTGGAAGCAATGTCATGGCTGGAAGTGACACCAACAAGCAAATTAAAAAAAAATTCTAAATAATTAAATAAGGGGAGAAGAGATGGGGAAGCCAACCCTGTTTCTCCAAGTGAATTATCTCTATAGCCTGCCTGCAATAAGCTTAACTCCCCCCCCAAAAAAAAAATCAGTGAGGTTTTCAGCCTTACCCAGTACCCAGTTCAATTTATTTAAACCATATCACTATCAGAACCCACCTAGCTTAAAAGTCTACAAAACAAAAATAATTCACCTTACCAGTTCAAGCTTCAGTTTTGCAAACCACCAAAAACAGGTTACAACCCACCAAGTGGGTTGCAACCCACAGTTTATGAAAGCCCGTTCTACAGTATTCTTTAGTTCTAGATTTTGAAACATCAAAGTTAAGTAAATGCGCAACTATTTGAATTCTGCTTTTGCTGTAGATATACGTATATGAATTTCGATGTAATCCACTTTGCATTACCCATCAGGGAAAAGAAAAGTGAGATATAATACTGCAAAATAAATAAATATTCTTGTTTCCAAGCCTTTGAAAAGAAGGCAAACTGAATGCATGCATTGTATTTTGTCAGACTTTTAGACAATCAGAAGTGCAGGTATTTGCAGCAGTAAGAGTCAAGCAAAACTTGACTGTTCAATGGAGTTCAATGCTGCCTGGTTAATTTCACTGAACTCTTGAAGAAATGAAGTGTCATAGTGGTTAAGAGCATAAGCTGCAAACTGGCAAGCACTGTGTTTAAATCTCATAAAGGTGACCTTAGCCTCAGTCCCCGGTTTGCACATGGGATTAATATTATTCTATCATACAGGATTGTACACCAATAAGTAAATGTGCAGCACTTTGAACTATACTATGATGTATCAAGTATTCATTCATTTTCTTGAAGTGCCACGTGAGTTTATTTTACACAAGGGTCAGCAGGACAAAAGCTCTCTCATGTAAGCAATACTGAAATTAACAGGTGCTGCAAGAGATCCTAGAAAGACTGTGGCCCAAGACCTTGTTGCTCTACACACAATGTCCGTTAAGAGCTGCATGCCCTATCATCATCATCATCATCATCATCATCTTCTCAGCTCCACATAAAAACTGGTTTCAGCCTTGGCTGCAACTCGCTGCCTTCACAATTTATAGGCATTTGTACAACAGTTCTTTCAGATGAGTTAAGAAAAATTTAAACCATATGCACAGCCATTGTGCTCCCTTCAGAATCCGTAAAAAGGAATTTTATTAGTGTTTTTAGAGAGAGGATTAATGACATTTCCCCTCAGGAGCAGGGAACCATACTTTGGCCTGGGAATGTGATTAAAAGCACTTATTTTTATAGTAGTATTTATTTTAAGAAAACACACACACACACACACACACACACACACACACACACACACACACACACACCCTTCCAAATCTTCCTGTTCTACAAGAACGAATAGAAAGCAGCCAGGGTCATGTGTTGCTGAAAATTAGAGCCAGGGAAAAAGGCGAGAGAGACACGCAGAGATATTGGAGGAAAGGAAAGCAATTTCCAAGCTGTTTTGTAACAAGAAAGGAGGTTTCATAATTGCCAACTTCAGAGTATTTGATTTTAATAGCCAGAGATAGCCAGCCAGCCAAAGATGGGCTTTATATCCATTTAAAACATATATTTTGTGTTCAACTCCATTCGGCTTAGTAGAACTTGCAAAAGGATTAAGCAGGCATAAAGATAAAAAGGTACGGTGAGTTATGTACCTGAATGCATTAGAAAAACAGCAAGGCGCTTATCGAAGGAAGCATAAATCCTTATAATTCACAGCAATAATGGAGTATTTACCCCTAGGTCTCACACATTGGAAATTTCATAAGCTGGAGGACCACTACTAAATTGCATTATTTGTTTCCACAAAGCAGCAGTAGCCAAGTCTTGCAAGCAGAGATGTTGCATTTACTCCAGCATGTACCACTCAAGGTAATGCCAACGCTCTATTTTTTTTTTTTAACACAGAAACTAATATACACAATGAATTAGAGAGTGCAGACTTATGAAGAGTGTCCTATTTAAGACTGCTGGTGGGGTGTTCCATGTTTGAATGCCCCACTACATAAACACAACCCTGAACACAAAGACTTAGTACCTCAGGGAAATGATTACACGGGAAGAACCCTTTCTCTGTAAAGAGGAACTGGGACATGTTGCCAGAAGGGAAACATGCAAGCCGGTCGTCTCCATGCTCTGAAACAGAACAGTGACAATTCCAAGAACTCTGCTTCATGAGATGTGCATGAATGTGCAGATCAACCCTTAGCTTCCAATACCCAAGCAAATTGTAGGATATTTATTTTTCACATTTTTATATAGCCCTTCCTACAAGGAGCTCAAGGCAGTGTGCATGGTTCCTTCCCTCCTTTGGTTCTCGCAACAACCCTGTGAGGTAGGTGAGGCTGAAAGATAATGACTGGTCCAAGGGCACCTAGGAAGCTTCATGGTTGAGCAGGGATTTGAACCTGGCTCTCCCAGGTCTATGTCCAAATCCCAAATCCATAGTAGAGCATGCAGAGAGCTTTGCAGATACAGTCATGCAGTCTACAGCTCTGTGCAAACATCTGTGGATTGATTACTAATCTGAACCCTGGTATTAGAAAAACAGTACCTCCATGTGGAACTTCCGTGGTCAGAGGCAGTCTCTCTGAAAACCAGGTGCAGGGAAAGGACAGATGAGGGGGCATTATTCATATCCTCTTAAAGTCTTCTTAGAGGCTTATGGCTGGCCACTGTGGGAAGCAGACTTGATGAACCTTTGTCTGATCCAGCAGGGCTATTATTTCTCTGAAAACAAGGGAACAGAAATGCAGCTCTTCCCAGATCAGGTTACAATGATGGGCAGTCCAGCAGGAAGTGATGGCAACCTCCCTGCTAGAAGGCACGAGAGCTATGCAGTGTGGCTGGTGAAGAGAGGAAGGCTGCAACCATTTCAGGATCTTAACCCTCCCAAAAATTTTGTATGCTGCTATCAGGTGTGTCACTCCATACTTTGGGGAACATAAACTAAGCCAAAGCAATGCTGCTTTGCCGTTTCTTCTGATCGTGTTCTACCTTTGCCAAATTCACTACAATTCAGTGTTTCTCAAACTGTGGTCAGGACCCACCAGGTGGGTCACGAGCCAATTTCAGGTGGGACCCCATTCATTTCAATGTGTATTTTATTTTTAATACATTAGACTTGATACTACCATGGTGCGTGACTGTATTTAAGGAAATGTTACAGATTTGTACTTCTAACAGGCTACTATGTACTGTGTATGTTTTTAACAATGACAGTAACCCTTGCTAATTGGGTAAGAGGCACTTTTTCAAGTGGGTGCTCCTCTTTTATTTAGCAGGGGGGAGTAACTGGCCCTCCTCACCCGAGGCAGTGTCTTTTCTAGTGGCTGTCTGCTGGTGTTTTGTATCTTTTAGATTGTGAGCCCTTTTGGGACAGGGAGCTTTAGTTATTTGATTTTTCTCTGTAAACCACTTTGCAAACTTTTGTTGAAAAGCGGTATATAAATACTGTTGTTAATAATAATAACAATAATAGTCAACAGGGCTTACTCCCAGGTAAGTGTGGATAGGATTTCAGCCTTGGGATGTTTGTTAAAATTTTCCTGCTTGATGATGTCACTTCTGACTATGACATCATTTCCAGGTTAATACCTCACTTCTCAAGGGTCCTAACACATGTCATTTTAAAAAATGGTGCTAGAAGGTTTGAGAACCACTGCACTACATCATCACCTCTCCATCAACAGTTTAGAACAGGGGTGTCAAACATAAGGCCTGGGGGCTGAATGCGGCCCCCAGAAGCTTTCTATCTGGCCCTCAGGCTCTCAGCTGCTGAGTAGTGCTGAGGTGTTATCACTGAAACAGTGGCCCACATGAAAAGTGGGCTTTCCCATATCTTGAAATATGATCAAGATTTGCCTATTTTCTCTTCTGTCATTTGTAGTTAATGAACTTCGATATGAGAGCAAGGCACTGATTTCTGGCCATCAGTTGCTTAAGGATGTCACTTTCTGCTTAATGACATCACTTCCGGCCCTCAACAGCCACCCTGAATGCTACCTTCGGCCCTCTGTATGAAACGGGTTTGACACCCCGGCTTAGAAAGTCATCCTGCTATCCCAATACAATTGGGGAGAGAAGGTGGAGGAGGGAAATCAACAAAATATGATGTGTCCAACCATAATGACCTTTAACCACACCAAAAGAATTGCACCAAATTTGGAGTATGGCAGATGTCAATTCTGAAAATGCACACTTATTTTTGAATGCTGTCTCTTTCACACACACACACACACACACACACACACACACACACACACACACACACACAGAGCGAGCAGTTAACATTAAACACATCAAAACAACACAGCACAAGACAGTAGCTGCAAAACAATTAACTCGATTAACACGCTATATGAGACCTCAGCAAGAAGAAATAAATCCCAGCAACTTGGTACTGAAAGGATTTCTGGCTATCTACATATGCCTGATAAAAGTAAGCCAGATTCAACATATTTCATCAGTGATGCCTATGTAAAAGGAATTGCTGCCAGTGGGGGGGGGGGGCAGAAAAAAAGGGAAAATTGGTAAAAATAGAAATGCCAAGCGACTGCACGCCTTTGAGTTACAGAGCAAAGGCATCTAGAATGTCCTCAGATCCCCTCGGCTTTCCTTACCGTAGGTCTTCTTAAGCAGAGACGTTTCCCCAAGTGGCACAGACCAAGTTGCTGCAAGTTTACAAGCCGAGAAGTCTTGTCTTTGGAAAATTTGAAGGCACTACTCAAAATAAGTTTTTTCCCCACCCAAAAAAATGAGGTTCCACATTCTGTTTTTCTTTAAGAGACCCCAAAACATGATCATGATCCCACAACAAGATGTCATTCTAAAGAATGCTAACCCCAAATCCTCCAGCATCATGAATACAATTGCACCAACTAAAGTAGAAGTTTATGGCAAGAATTATTTTTAAAAAGGGGAAAAGAGGGTGTCCGTCTGGAAGAGGAGTCAGTCTCAAAAACAAACAAAAGTGGGTTAAGTGGACAACCCACTCAGCCTCATGTTGCACTCACTACTTATTTATTTTCACATTTTTATACTGCCTTTCTTCCTCCAAGGAGTTCAGGGTGGTGTGCATAGTTTCCTCCTTTTGTTCTCACAACAACCCTGTGAGGTAGGTGATGATGGGAGACAGTGGTGGTTTCATAGCTGAATCAAGTCAAGGGGGGTGCCAATCTGGGACAATATTTGGTTGAGAAAAGTACTACCCCATCTGTTTTGTCTTGATAGAATTATTAAGTAGGCCAGCCATTTTCAACCACTGGTGTGCCGCAAGTGGTCTCAAGGTGTGCCACGGGAGTTTGGGGGAGGGTCATTTATCAGCAAGGCCATTGGGGGATGTGAGCCCCCCCAGCAACAGCAGTGTGCCCTGAGGTGAAAAAAATTAAAAATCACTGAAGTAGGCTATGGAACTGTGTCACAATAAGCAGTAATGGCCAATTTTTTTTTACATGGGGACAGTTATAACCATTTTCACTGGAAGAAGCATTGTTTGAAGAGATGACATGTACAGAAGAAGACACCTACGACTCAAAAATACAGTGCAGCTGGAGAACAAGCTATCTCCACCGCAGTGAGCTTATCACATATGGAGAGTTCAGCTCCCAGAGGGCAAGCCTTGTAGCACCTTAAAGGTCAACCAATTTAATTCAGTGCGTGCATTTGTGGACTCTGAACATTCTAACTGAAATAAGTGGCTTGGCCTTCAGGGTGCTACAAGATTTTGTTTGTGGAGAGTTCAAATAACTCTCCATGTTTCAACTGAGCTTACACAAGTCGTATACCAACCCCAACCAAACCTCCTTACATAATGTACGCTTAAGGAACAGCCCTCATATTTACCCACTGACTGCATGTACACATTAGGTTTCCTACCACATGCACTCGGGGGGGGGGGGGAGGTTCATATGGAGCTGTGACTCACCTACAGCTCTCCAGTGGGCATACATGGGTGCTGGATTTTTAGTCCTCCAGGTATTCCTCACCAGTGGCAATGGAAGAAGGAACATGCTTAACCCGTTTCTGCCCGACCCACAAGTGTACACATTTGGTCCCTGTTGCGTATAAGCAAAGTTGGGCAGAAATGGCTTAAAGACAGATTTCCCTAGGCACAGTGTGCAAGATCTCTACTGACCCAATTCAGTGGACCATTTCATGTTAGGGCTTTTTAGACTTTGGGGCAGACCTTTTAAGGCAGTGTTTCCCAAACATGGGATTGTGATCCTAAATACAGCGTCTCTCTCTTCCCACCACCCTCAGGAATATCCACGTGACCCTCATTTTGGGTTGTGACCCTTGGTTTGGGAACCACTGTCCTAGATGCAGCATGAATCATACAACAAAGACTGACATCTCTCTTGCTTACAGAAATCCAGCAGCAGGTTAAATGAAACGAACATGAACCATTGTGTGTGAATGCTAAACACAGCTATGTAGAAAGCACCAAAGCAAAAGTCTTCGGCCTCGGACATGGTGAGTCCGGTGCAAAAATGCCTTCCAGACTCCCCAGAAGGGGGAAAAAGATCCTTAAAATAAAGAAAAGATGAGCACAGGAACTGCTCTGAGCAATTTGCCATTTTAAATAGCTGAGCGAAAGAGACGCAAAAGACAACTTAAGCAACGACTTGCTAGAATTGTTGCTGCCTAGCTGGCTTATTTATAAACTATAAGGCTTTTAAAAGTTGTTTAAAGTTTAATATTGGTAATTTGGAGGAAACAGAGTGCAGGAACAAAGACAGTGGGGTCTAAAATTCATTTTAAGACTAGCGAGCCCAAAGAACTTGGCAGCAGTATAAGAGTTCTTGAGAAACCACTCAAGTACATGGAGGAGAGAAATGGAGAAGATTTTGAGACCAGAAGGGACAGTCCAGAGCCACTAACCGGAGGAACGTACTTTAGCAGCCAGCATTGTTATGTTCCAACAGGTTTGTTTGTTTCAGGAAAAAGCAAGAAGGAACAGTACACAGGAGAAATCGTCATCATGGTTATTGTGTTCTTATGGTACAAAATAACCATTACCGCATGTCATTTCCTGGAAGGCAGCACCTGGTCCATTGTGTTGCGAGCTCCGCTACCCATGACATAGTTCTAAAAGTAATAGTCCGGCACATTGGAAGCCCTTCAGCTACGCACAAACTGAAGACCCTTTGTGAAGGTACTTTTAAAGCCGTGAAACGCCTTTCTGCTCTGCAGTGTAGGGCTAGAAGTCTGCAGTAACCTGGAAGGATGAGCTGCACTGTATGCAGCAGAAGGTGTGGGAACACAGACTCCTTCAATTTCCATTTTTCAGAGACAGCAGCATAGCTACAGGGGTGCCGCACAGTAAGTATTGCAGGCACTGAAATGCACCATTTGAGGGGCGCCTCTTACTCACTAGTCACAGTCATTCTGGGTAATGATAGCAAAGTGCCCTGTACATTGCTGTAATTGCCTAGAACACCTCTGACGGCACATAAGAGGGGCTGCTTGCACAGCATTTTGTTGGCTACTGTGGCAAACCAGTTCCTGAATAAGATAGGTCTGATCCTACAGAGCTCTTATCTAAACTTGCTGCAATTACTCCACTTCCTGTCCTTCCCTTCCCTTCTTCACAGCAACGTCTTAACTGCTACCCAATGCTACAACTCATTTTCAAGGCACACAAGTGTAGCCAATTCACACTAGAGCAGCGGTTCCCAAAGTGGTGGGTTGTGATCCACCACAGGAACCAGAAACGGGCCATTCCCCCTTAGGGGGAGTGACCCAGAAATGGGTGCTGCAGCAATTGTGGTGCTTTAGGTACCCAGGGGCTTGTACACTTACCTGGGGGGTTAGGCTGCCTTCAGGGTTCACAAGGCTCACAGCTACAACTGCACATCTCTCCGCTACTTGCAATTCTCTGATCAGTGACTGGAACTCGCTTCCGGTTTCCGCGCAAAAACTGGAAGTGCATTCCGATCGCTGATTGGAGTGATTACAAGCAGTGGGGAGATATACCGCGGGGGCTGTGAGCCTCCTGGACCCTCACCGAATCATCGTGACCCTCCAGATAAAGGTACAAGCCCTTGGGTCCACACAGCACTGTGACATCTGCAGCGCCATCAGAGCACCACTCGACCCAGTCCGCCCAACAAGACTTTGGGGCATTTGGTGGGCCGCTGTGAGATACAGGAAGCTGGACTAGATGGGCCTATGGCCTGATCCAGCGGGGCTCTTCTTATGTTCTTATGACTTGCCATGGTCCCAAAGTCCAAGTAGGACTTTGGGAACAGCTGCTCTAGAGTCTTTTCAGAAATCTGTGTACTACAGCACTGGATGTATCCAAAACATAAGATGAAAATGAGTCAGTTATAAACCACACAAATTGGCAGTTAATATTCAACTTCTATGAATGGGAAAGTTCAGCGGTGTGCTCCCAAATACAAAAAAAGTATTGAACTGTTTGCCCATCTAGAAAGATCTGTTTTAAATCTTCAGCTTTCCATTCCAGTCTTAGAATGCCTTAGACTGCAATCCTATGTGCACTTTCTGGGAAGTAAGCCTCTTTCAAAGAATGGGACTCAATTCTGAGTATACACCCACAGGATTGCACTGTCAGAAAATCAAGATAACTGTCTAGCAACACAGTGGGGGAGGGAGTGAGGGAAAACCACAGCAAATACTACAAATGCCAAGCGATGCTACCATAGCAAAGCTTACAAATGTCATGGTCGCTTTTTAAATAACTAGATGTTAAATTCATAACTTGTTTCCAAAAACTACACAGAATTACACCAGATGAACATGTCACTGGCGGCCAGCAACCTTTCTACTGGTATTGTGGGAGGAGAGGCCAGGGAAGACTTGCAGCTCTCACTATCTAGATAAGATGGCAGGCAGGGTTGGGGAAGGGTCAAGCACACATGATTGATTTCCTCCGTACACATTGCTAGAATCCCTGCTTCCAGGAAGCATGCGAACAGACTCAGATAACCAAACAAAGCTTCTACTTTAGATAGCACTCCCCAAAGTCTGTTGGCCTGTGATGCCCCCCCCCCCCGGCACTGCAGAGGCAGAATACACCTCCCAGAAGTTACTGGTGATATCACTGCCCGGCATACAGGAGACCTACAAATGCAAGTACGAGACTATGTTATTGTAAGACACGCTGAGGATCACATGGAAAAAAGAAATGGAATAAGAGTTAAAAGGGTAGATGTGTACCTGGAAAATCAGAGTTCAGGCTTCAGACAAAAAACACACAACTACACACTTGATGGACAACTCCTAGGCAACTCTTATTCCATTTCTTTTTCAAGACAGAAGTATTCAAATGCTTTCAAAGAGCTATATGAGGATGCACAAGTTTACGGGCGTAACGCATTTTCAAAACTGCCTCACACTATGTATTTACATATTCTATTTTCACAGTTACAATGTGTAGGGGAAGCTCCGTTTCACTACTAAGCAAGCAACTTCAGGATGTTTAAAGGTGCTGATAGTAAATCGGCACGGAACAAGTAGGCACTGCAAGCAAGGAAGAAGAAAAAAAAAGAACAGGACAATGACAAAAATGGCACAACATATTCCAACATTCACACTTCTTGCTTTCAAAAGAAAAATCTACTCATGTGGCAGAATCCCAAGATAGCACAGTGGCCTGTATTACTTCAGCTGCAAGTAGGGGGAGACCCTTTTTGAACATGCTTCCCCCCACCACATGTAAAATAAATCCTTCTTACCAGCAGAAATCTGGCACCGCAACAACAGGCTAGGCTGGAGCTCACCTCCCTAATCTGTTTGTTTCTTTCCAGGTGAGCTTTCCAGAACATTCCCAATCACAGGCTAATTGGGAGAGTCGACTGGACAATCTCAGCACTATACTACCCCATTCTGCTACGTAGGTAGAGATCCGATTGCAGTCAATATAGTAGGAGCAAGGGAAATGGAAGGAAAAATATCTAGCCGTAACTCCATTAAGTGGTTATGCGGTATGAGGGCACAACTCCAGCACTAGCACATTTGAGACACATTTGCTAAGCTGGCCAAGTTATGTTAGAAGTGTTCAATCTCCTTCTCCGAAGTCAAAATAATCTGCTGTAGCACAACCACGTTCAGTAGCTTTTATCCTCCCATCTCTAGAATTAGCCACGCATACAGGCAGCTGTTACTCTGCCCAGCTGCAAAGTCACCAGTTCAAATTTAACAAGGTATTTTACTACTCACTCCAGGGTTCCAGGCAGTTGGGGTGAAATTGAGCAGCCCACAATGCTGAACGCATTCATCTTCCCCCTCTCTCCTGCAAGAACCCAGGCATCCCTTCAACTAACATTACCCAATAAGTGGACCAGTGTTGCAGAGACTGAGAGTAATACACGGCAACCCTTGAAAGGTTTTTTCACTAACAGCTGTTCATCCAAAATCACAAGAACTTCGTTCTTGACTGCCTGTTCTGCTAGGAAACTACCAGTCAGTCTCAAGAGGTAAAACTGTGTCGTTATCAAGTAATAACTGCAGTCATTATGCAAAGGGTGTAACATGAACTATGTGTGAAAGGAATAGTTGGTATGTATTTTACCCCCACCTTTCCCAGGAGATCAAAGCACAATCCCCCTCCCGAATAATCACAACCAACCACTCTTTTTGGTAGGTTAGGCAGGGAGCAAGAGATTAAATCTGACCAAATGTCATCCAGTGAACTTCATGAAGATCTGGATTCGGCTCACTCTTCTAAGTCAAGGCATTTAGTTATATGCCACCTTTCCACAAAAAAAAAAGATGGTTAATCCACTATACTATGTCAGCCTCAAGGATCTAAGATTAACCTCAATATCAAGGGCGTCAAACTCATTTCATATAGGGGCTGAACAGCACTCATGGTCCCTCCTGAGGGCCAGAAGTGACATCATTAAGCAGCTCTCAACATGGTAATTGGGCTTCCTCATATCCTGAAATTATGAACAAGATTTGCACATTTTCTCTTCTTGTTCATAATTTCAAGACATGAGGAAGCCCAATTACCATGTTGAGAGAGCCCAATTATAAAGTGGGAAAGAGAAATTGCTTCCAGGGGCAACATTCGGCCCCCAGACCTTATGTTTGACACCCCTGCTCAAAATGGTGGTAATTTTAGTAAAGGGAACTGCATTAGATAAAGTTCCATTCCATCCAGGTAAACAAAACTCCAAAAGGCAGCATAACAAGGTCCACACATTTCCTATCCACCTAGAGGAGTGGTTCTCAAATGTTTTAGCGCCAGGACCCACTTTTTCAGAATGACAATCAGTTGGGACCCACCAGAAGTGATGTCATGGCCAGAAGTGACATCATCAAGCAGGAAAATTTTTAACACTCAACAAAATTTTTAACATACAACAAAAATCAAATAAATAAAGAGAGCATATTAAAAGTTTACAATAAGTACAAGTTTAAAAATTTATTTAAAATAAAGAAGAATCCTCCTAAACCTCCCAAACAGTTGCTGACCTGTTTTTCAAAAATCCCCAAATATCCCAAAGGCTGCAATCCTATCCACACTTACCCAAGAGGAAGCCCCCATTGATTATCATTGTTAAAAGCATACACACAGTAGCCTGTTAAACGGATAGATCTGTAACATTTCCCCAAATGCAGTCACATACCATGGTACCCTGTTTCCCCGAAAATAAGACCTACCCCGAAAATAAGACCTAGTGTGCTTTTTTGAGAATTGCTGAAATATAAGACCTACCCCCAAAATAAGATCTCATTGTGATCAGGGCCGGGACTGGACGGGGGGGTGGAAGGGGTCCTCGGGCAGGGGCAGGTGGACAACATGACCAGGAACACTGCACTCCCATGCGCACCACCTAGAAAGTGCCTGCTGTGCTACCTTGGGCAGAGGACGCTGAAGAAGAGCTTAGGTGGAAAGCAGCGAGCGAGGCAACCCTGCCTACCCTGAGGTTCTGAGGCTCTGAGGCTCTCCACACGTTCCAGGGAGTAAGTCCCATTAACTATAAAGGGACTGACTTCTGAATAGACAGGCAGGCAATCTCCTGGGCGCTGCGGGCACACCACACCTTCCAGGGAGTAAGTTCCGTTAACTATAAAGGGACTGACTTCTGAGTAGACGGGCATCCTGGGCACTGAGGGGACACCCTCTCCACACCTTCCAAGGAGTCAGTCCCATTAACTATAAAGGGACTGACCTCTGAAAAAAATAAGACCTACCCTGAAAATAAGACCTCGTGTGTTTCTTTGAATATAAATATTAAAAAAAATAAATCAGACAGTGTCTTATTTTCAGGGAAACATGGTAGTATCAAGTCTAGTAGATTAAAAATAAAATACACCTTGAAATGAATGGGGACCCACCTCAAATTGGCTTGTGATCCACCTAGTGGGTCCCAACCCACAGTTTGAGAAACAGATTTAGGGAACAAGATCCAGGGGTTGTCTGGAATGCTATAAGATGTTACAGCAGAGAGAGATCGTAGGGTGCTGGTGGACACTTTCATGAAAACACCAACCCAATGTGCAATAGCTGTGAGTTCTCAGATTCATGCCTTGTTTTCGCAGCCACTAACCTGCGCAAGTTCTTTACTGGCACATTAATGCCAGGTTAGCAAAAAGTCACAATTCATATTCTAATTTTACTTTCAGAATCTGAGCATCCTTGTCACAGACGTGTAATTCACTGTTCGCACATTCTTCCTGAACCTACCCAACTGGAGTTATCGCTAGAGCAAGTCATTTAGCCTTGTAACAACAAACCATAAAGCTGCAACGCTGAAGATTTTCTTTGTTGCATAACTATGTGGCTGGGTATAATAACAGGTGCATGCTCCGTAACTGCACAAGCCACTCAGCTATTGCAAAGTCATCCGTTTCAATTCAATTAAGTTCATTCTGCTATGAAATTTCTGCACAAAAGTTGTGTACCAGCTCTACCACTTGAGTACATCCAACATCCTCTGAAGGTATGAGTGAAGGAACAACCTTTTCAGAAGCAGGGGAGCACTCACTTTCATTGGAGCTGCTTGCTTTACAACAGTCTTACATTTTGCCAGACAGCACCAGTTGCACCAATCTTGTTACGCCTTTGAAGGAGCCAGTTCTCTTAGCTATTTAAAAAAAAAAAAAGTACAATCCCGGGAAAATAGGTGGATTTGAACCCTTTCAGGCACACATGACTGCAACACAACACACAACTACTTTGCCCAAAGTCCAAATGAATCTCAGGGCCTGGATTTTTAGAGTCATGATGTAAACACTGCAAGTATTTCATTTTAATGGAATATGCACGTGTCTATGTTTATTTATACACCAAAAAGTAGGAATCTAGTTAATCAGAATCCGGTGATCCACAGAGCTCTGCCCCACACTACATGCCCATTAACGGCTTCCATGTCATTAACGCAACTTCTAGTTTGATCAGAAGTCACCTCCAGTCACCTCTGTGAACCATCCTGAGGTCTGCAGAGGCAAGTGGAGTGGGTCACCACCCCAGTGTTTATTTAAAGGCATGTTTTTCATGGTTCCAGAATAAAAACCACTACTTAGAGCTCCATTGGCTCGTCTTGTTCTTCCTGCCCTCAACACCTCCTTGCATCTACATTTATTGTTCAAGGTCTAAAGCCACCTCTTTCGAGAAGGAACAATGAAGACATATGTTCAGGCCGTACAATGCAAGTATTGACACTTGTGTTCATTTGCATCTCTTCCAGTCACTGAATAGGTTTATTCTGTCAAAGGATTTTGATTACCATAGCCCTGATGTCTGGAAATATAAATTGCTAAAGCTGAGAAGCAAGGTTGTTTTGAAGAGACAACAACAAACTCCATCTGTATGTCTTAGGTGACTAGGATGAAAAGTATTGGCAAGTGCCTTTCGCTAATGCTAGATTAGACCCAGAACTAATTAAGTCGCTCAATTGCATTAAGGAAATAAACTTGGAGAAAAGATACCAAAAAAAATAAAAGTCTGAGCTGAGGATTTCCAGAGCTACAGATGAATAATACACAGCATTTTGTCAAGGAGTAGCTAACCATGAAAGAAGCCAATTATTCAGATGCTGCGCAAGTTCTTCCAGTACGCAGCCACTCGAGTTCAAAAGCAAATTGCTACAGAGATTACAGATGGATGGCTAGATTAAGTCTCCAGTTCAGATCTCACCTCTTACGAACTCACTTGGTGGCCTTAAACAAGACATTCACCTTTCATCCTCGGCTTCTGTATATGGTTCCCAACAGACCAAACCCAACCTCTTGTGACTTTAACAAGTCTGATCTGCAGAAGTTACTGTGTGGAAACTTACAGAGCATGGAGATCATCATCTTTTCACCGCTAGCGTTTGCATATCAAGCTGCTGCAAGAGGCATGGGAGCAGGGACAGTTAAGAGAGTATCTGGTGCATCACTGCTGACCTGACCATAAAGGAGGTGCAATCACCGTGGATATGGAGTGTGTCTGAGCAAGTTCAAAGCGCTACACAAATGCAGACCTATTTTCACAATCACATTTGGACTAAGAAGAGATTTATTTGGTGATAGTTTAGCCATCACTTTGGTGAAAAACTTTTTCTTATTCCCAAGCTTACCTGGTCTTTAGGACTGAAGGTGTGCAACATGATTTTCCCTATTCAATCTTTCTCCATTTCACAGCACACCGACAAGGTTCTAAGATTCTCAAGGCATGCCATCTGTTGGACAACTGATAGCTGGCCCTCAGTATCCATGGGGGATCCATTCCCAGAAACACCCCCCCCCGCTGATACCAATTTCCGCAGATCTTTCAATCCAGGGCCCGCAAAAAAACAATAAGAGCCTTTCAAAAAGCTCCAGGAGGGTTTCTGAAGCCCAGGGAGGTCACATTCGGCCTCCCCGCACCTCAGAACACCTTCCTGTTGCATCCGTGATATAATGCGAGGTCCTCCTGCATGGTACAGCACCTGCACTCGATAAAATCCACAGGTACCAAACTTGTAGTTAAGGAGGGCCCCCTGTTTAAGACACTGCACGTAGCCCAGTACTGGTAGTAGCTCTCCAAGCAGAGCTTCCCCTCCCCTCTTATGCAAAACCAGTATGCAAAATCTCTTAAACAGGAAGCTTGGGGAATCTGAACCTATTACCTCTGCAGGCAGGGCATGCACCCCAACACTGACCTATGGTCCCTAGTGGTTGGATTTTGGAAGCTTATCTATCCTCAGTTTCCCCACCCCATACAGAGACACGACCAGACTTTCATTAGCTAACAGCCTGGGAGGACCTGCTACGAGTTGGGCAGAATGGAATATTGCAGGACTTGCATGATACACTGAGATGCACAGTCCTGATTTTTTGCTTGCCTCTACAGATTCAGGAACCTGCTTGATTGACCCACTGTTCTGTCCAAACCATCGTGGAATGTCAAGCCACAAAGATTTGCTTGACAGTCGATAGAGAAACTTCTGACAGACCAGAGGTGGTCCAAGAGCAAAGATTTAACCTTCCTTTGCCTCCACTCCAACACACCTCCTCAATAATGAATAGGCCCCCTTTACGCTCAGATTAAAGCAGCAGATGTATAAGTAATGAGACTAAAAAGAGGCTTTGGTGCAGAGATGTTACCAGCTCTTAAACGACTTGCTGCCTTAAAACGTTGCCATTACAAGACGCGGTTCTTCCCTGCATGACCTTCTTGCGGCCCCTGGAGGACTTTTTTTTCACTTGGACAGAAGTTTGTTGAGACGACAGCTTTAAGCTGAAAAAGTAGCATCCAAACCAAATGCTTCCCATAGCATATGAGTGTTGACTTTGATTACACCAGGCATATATCTAGGCTGGGGGAAGAATACCCTGAGCTCTTCACCATGCATCTTAGTACAGCATCTCAGATGTGACATTCGGCCAATGATATATTTATAGTGTAGCACAAATCTTTCATGGAGGCACTCATTACTTTTAAATTTAATTAAAGCTTCTTTCCTGGCCCGGCCTATCCCAAGGGTTTAGGGCAGGTTGGAATATAATCATTACCACCTTTTTTTTAATGTCCTCGCAGCCCTGCAAGCTTGGTTAAGCTTAGAGGGCAATTCTTTGCCCAAGGTGACACACAGGCTGCCTTAAACTATACTTGAGGACTCTCCAGTCAGAAGGCAGGACATAAATCCCCCAAATTAAGATGTTTTCCCTAGATTTCTTCCTTGCCAGAAAGACAAATTTATTTTATTTATTTAAAATATTTATACCCCATCTTCCCATTGGCTGCTCAAGATGCTATTATACCGTATTTCCACATGAAAAATATATCCACCTAGGAAAACAGTCTTAGATGAGAATTTCCAAACTGAACTTAAAGTGTCCAGGATTTAAACCCCATGAACCTACATTCAAACGTGGCACCCTATGCAGTGTTCTAGCATTTTCCAATATTAGTATATCTTCTGCCAGTGTAAACCTTGCAGTTTATATTTATGTTCATAGTGGCTCTGATGCTGGTTTTGCACGTGACCTTCCTGTACACCTTCATGGAGTAACTGTCCAATGCCAAAAGAGAAAGTTCATTGCCAATTGAGAGGGGAAACCCAAAAGAAGGTGGCTCCCTTCCATGCCCTTCCTCCCTTCTGGTGTGAGCCCAATTAACTAGCTTCCATACTGAAAGAATCTTAAGTAATATAGAGGGAGCCAACTCTCATGGCCAACCCCAAAGCCTTCTGCACTCACAAAGCCTTATAGTACAGGAAGAAGCAACCATGGAGCCCATATCCACAGTTTCATTTAACCGTGCAGCCCATATCTATGGGTTTCATTTACCTGCAGATTGGGTCTGCAGGGCCCCCCCCCATGTGCTCCCCTCCAGAGACGAAGAGCAGCTCTTCCCCCCTTGCCTCAGAAGGTCTTCTGAACCTGGCAGAGGCTGCACACGTCGGCCAATCTCTGTTGGGCTCAGAATGACGATTAGAGTTTTAAAAAGTGACTTCCGGTTTTTTCAAAAAACCATGTCATGTTTTTAAACTCTAAAAGTCATTCTGAGCCTGCGCAGGCTGCAGGAAGATGCGCGTGGCCTCTGCGAAGCTCAGAAGACCCTCCAGAGGCAAGTGGGGCACAGTTCCCCTCACCTCCAGAGGGTGGGGATGTTCCCTCGTATCCACGGATTCAACTATCCGTGGGGCAGGGGGTCTTCCAGAACGAAACCCCTGAGGATACAGAGGCGCACCTTATTAGCCATAAGCAGTCTGTAAGAGGACATGGGGCAATAAACAGTCTCTTCTAGTCTGAACAGAACAGACTTGTAAGTTTTCAAAGAACAGAAATCTGTATGTTTTCTTTTTTAAAAATAAACAATTCAAATAAAATGAAATAAAATTCTAATGCAAGCTATCTAGATGAGTGGTTCCCAAACTGTGGGTTGCGACCCAATTTCTGGCAGGTCATGAAACTGACAAGTTGATAGTTGACTAGGAAAATGCCTTGAGCCCTATGGAAACCGAAATGGAATGGCACATGTACATTTGCTGATTAGTAGGCAAGTGTGCCTTGATTCACTTTGAATGAATGGCTAAGGGGAAGCCAATACTACAAGAATGGTTCTGGTCTGATGAACGCAGGCCCCAAACAAACTCTCACGAAGGAAGCCCCCCCCCCAAGCTGACAAGGAAAGCATATTGAGCCCTATGGAAAGCGAAAGTCTGCAAGTTTAGTCATGACTTATGAATAGGCAAATGTGCCTCATCTCTTATCTAAGGCCAGGTGAAGGGGAATGCAAGGCCACCTGGTCCGATGAATGTGGCACTCAAAAATGCTCCAGAAGTGGGTTCCCCCCCCCCCAACCATAGTAAATGAATAAAAACGGAGGCTTGAGCAGCTGGCAAAGTGAAACCTTTTTTTTTTTAAGTCTGTAAAACTAAGTGGGTCTCATACAGCTAGGTGGGTCCCAATAGGGTGTTGTTTTAAAAAGTGAAACCTGGTGCTAAAAAGTTTGTGAACCAGTGGTTTAGCCTTTGCTCTAGGTAGGGTAACTTAGTATAGTATTGGCAACCTTCAGTCTCGAAAGACTATGGTATCGCGCTCTGAATGGTGGTTCTGGAACAGCGTCTAGTGTGGCTGAAAAGGCCAATCCGGGAGTGACAATCCCTTCCACACCAGGAGCAAGTGCAGTCTGTCCCTGGTCTGTCTCCCTGGCTATGGGCCTTCCTTCTTTGCCTCTTAGCCTCAGACTGTTGGCCAAGTTTCTCTTCAGACTGGGAAAGGCCATGCTGCACAGCCTGCCTCCAAGCAGGCCGCTCAGAGGCCAGGGTTTCCCACTTGTTGAGGTCCATCCCTAAGGCCTTCAGATCCCTCTTGCAGATGTCCTTGTATCGCAGCTGTGGTCTACCTGTAGGGCGCTTTCCTTGCACGAGTTCTCCATAGAGGAGATCCTTTGGGATCCGGCCATCATCCATTCTCACGACATGACCGAGCCAATGCAGGCGTCTCTGTTTCAGCAGTGCATACATGCTAGGGATTCCAGCACGTTCCAGGACTGTGTTGTTTGGAACTTTGTCCTGCCAGGTGATGCCGATACTTAATGGCAATTCTCTTGTTTGTGTCCTGGGTCCAAACGAGGTGTGCCAGCAATGTGCAGTGAACCTTCTGAAAGTTGAAACAAAATCAGGTACTATCTCATTTCTGTCATCTCTTTTAAGTAGGGCTTTAGGGATTGCATTTCTCCATTCCCCATTTACTAATTGGTAGAAAACCCTAGCTCAACCTGTGGACATTCTGCTTGGCCACAGTCAAGTGTGACAAATGGACAAGGGTGAGCAAAACTCATCAGGGAGCTAGGAGTGCCAAGAGTCTGGCCCACTGGCACGCTCAATACACATCTTAAGCCTTTCTAGTGGATGTGTACATCACAGAGGCCACGACTCTTACCCAGAACTAGGGACTTCCCAAGAGGACAAAGGGAAACCCCATTTACCACACATGTGAATACGCCTTTCGAAGGAATTTTAATTTTGTTCAGGCCAGAAGCATATCTACAGACATAAGTGAACCACATTTTGGTTTACTGTGGCTTCCCCCCCCCCATTTAAATATTTAAATCCCAGATATGGTAATAATTTTGAAATGCTGCTTGTAATTAACACTAATGGGAAGGTTAATTGCACCATGATCTGACAGTCCCTAAAAATTAGAGCCTGCAGTATTATTCCATAATGAGGTTGAAAGATTTAACCTTACTGCAAAGGAAAAAAAAATAATAATCCAATTTTATCCCATTAGTGGATCACATTAATTCTTGAAAATTGTAAACAGCAAGGCTGTTGAAACTCACAGCAAATAGTACAAAGCAAGAATGCTAATTTAGCTCTTTGTAGAGGGGAACACAAAACCGCGTGCACCAGGCTGTTATGTCGAGAGTACGCCTTTCACATTTCCTGTTCTGGGCTCCTCAATTACCAGATGTGTGTGGTACGTAGTATAGCCTGCTTGGCAAGACCGGAATAGTCTCAAGTAACTTTGGCTTGCATGTCCCTCTTGTGCCTGCCTCACATTCCAAGTGTGGTCCCCTCACTGCTATTTGCAGACATCAGTGCCACACTATTGTAGAACAGCCGCATGTAGTGCAATGATGCTACAAGTGGCAAGAATAATCATCTAGCTGTTTATCCTGGGGTCTAGCAGTGTAGCTAAAGGGGTGTGGGAGTAGCAGTTGCACCGGGTAATGAGCTTTGGGACGGAGGAGACGACAAACTGAGCTTGACACTAGTTGCCAAAATTATGAAAACTTTGGTATGTACAAAGAATTCCATCATGTTATATATCATGGGCCACTGTGAATACAGGAAGCTGGACTAGATGGGCCTATGGCCTGATCCAGTGGAACTGTTCTTATCACTGGAAAGGTAATTTAATGTGAATGCAATGAAACAAGCCACACTGGAACATCTGTAATCTCTCAAAAAGTACGGCCAATTAACCAGAAAATGAAAAAATTTTTATCCTATCCATTCTTTACCTACATTTGATCAACAGTTCTAGAACCATAAGCTATGTGCTTCACACATATGCCAGCTTGGCATTCCAGGACAGAGGGAAGAAGAGATTCAAATGTAATAAAAATAATTACGTCTACGATGCCTCGCAAGACGAATGCCTCGCGCAACGAAAAACTCGCAAGACGAAAGCGTTTTGTGATTTTTTGGGTGACTCGCAAGACAAATTTTTCTATGGCCGTGCTTCGCAAGACGAATTTTTTTCCTTTTTTTTTTTTTTGGTTTGTTTTAAATCGCACTTCGCAAGACGAAAATTTCGCAAAACGAAACGACTCACGGAACGAATTAATTTCGTCTTGCGAGGCACCACTGTACTGCCAAAACTCAGAAAAGGATGCTTTTACTCATGGGACAGAATATGCACTTTGCTAACTGCAGGGGAAAAAATAAGTACAGCCAAACCACCATAGAGGAGGAATTTAATTACACCCATTGCTCTAGAGCAGAGGTCTTCAGTCTCCAGTGGGTCATGGAGGTGCTTCTACCATCACTTGGCATTGAGGTTCATATATGCACCATTTGAACAATGGCCAGGGGCCTAGATAAGGTAAATTCCAGAAATTTTGGCCAAATCACTCCTCTGAAGCTATGTCCTCTGATCTTCAGTGGCCTCCTCCATCTCTCCACCTTTCACCCACTCTTGTGGCAAGCTCCCTGTGGCCCAGTCTCACTTCTGCTTTCTCTTTGCCTTTCACAGTGAAGTGTGTGCACACTGTGGCTATGCCACTCTTTACACTTCCTCTCTGCCCAACTGGCCAAGAAGTAAAGAAGAGGCAGAAGGCACAGTAGCACCTCACACCAATGGGCCACCAGTAAGCTGGAAACCGAACCATGGCAATGCACTCATGCATGTTCTCCTCTCTCACTGGCTGGCCAGTCAATGGACCTGCCAACACACTTGACACAGTAGCAGGTGCAGCATAATTTGCATGCCATCATAACAGAGTGAAAATATTACCTGCTGACGCCATTGTGGTAAGGTTTGCGTCACTGTTCTTGCATATCATCTTATACGTCTGGTGGGGGAGAGCAAAAACACAGCATTTGCCCACATAACCAGATGATGAATCTCAGTTCTGATCAAGCTGAAGATCACTGCCGTGGAGCTCTCAGTTACAAAATATTAGGCAGTGCAGGCTGCAAAAGGGAAGCTGGATGGATGGGAAAGAGATATGGCACAGAGGCGGGAAGCATGTGAACCCATCATAATATGCATTGAACGTGATCTTACCATTATAGCAGTATTGATTTTCAGTTAGTCATCTACCTGGTTAAAAGCCAAATGGTTCAAAGCCTTAAAAAACCCATTCATTAACAGTTGGTCACAGCACAGGCCCAGAGTTTAAAATAAATAAATAAATACATATATACATAATATGGCAACACCCCATGCGCACATCTGTTTGAACCTACAAGCTTCACCACCAAGTTCTGCATGTTCAGCACAAAGCAACATAGCTGATCACTGCAATAATACAAAACTAGGGAAGAAGGCTTAAGCAACTTGAGATTACAATTTGGGAGGACAAACAACTTCTTCTGAAACCCTGAATTTGCCGTGCTTCAGCAAACAATGCAGAATGAAAAGAATAAACAGCAAAATGTAGTTGCTCAGCAAAACGAACAGCAAAGATGTTCGAAAGCAATACACACACACCCACACAGCTAACCTTACCTGCATTTACCCAGAACAGGCATTTGGGAAAACACCACAGGACGCAATGCAAATATTGCTACACTTCACAAAAGTCATGCATCAGAGACTGATTACTGTAGTCATGCCCACCCGAAGCGAGCGTAACCGACTTATCAAAAGATGTTTTGAGTTACCCATTAACAAAGCTGACATTTTGCTTTGCTGTATATATACAAGCTACTAAAGTTGCACAAAATCCACAGAGGCATTGATAATTATGTTTCTACCATCCTCCCCCCAACTTTAAACACATGCACACACAAAACAAGACTATTGAAAAGACATCACATCCTTCCCAGACACCCTCAGGGGGGGGAAAGATGTCAGAATAAGTGCTCAGGCAAATAACTTTTAAAAAGCCAGTTTCATTCACATTGGTAAATGTAATTGAGCCGAACATTCCACAGCTGGCTGGGGTAATTAATGCCAGCCCTGCATAGAATTCTACCATTCCAATCCATCTCAGCTTTCCAATTCATCTCAGGGTCAAATTAATGTTGTCAAAGCAGCACATACAACAGTAAGAGGGAAACAGGGCCACTGTCTTGTCTCTCTTGCCCACTTTCTTGCCCTCTCGTCCTTTTCTTTAAAGCACATGTACATAACACACACACACACACACACACACACACACACACACACACACACACAGCCCTACCTCATTCAGGTCAGCTGATCTTCATGGAGTGTAACTTCAGAGTGATTCATTTACACGGTGAACTGAAAACACTAGACGTGTCCCAAGATGACAGGGTGTTAGTGGGTTTGCCTGCTGATGTTGAAGTCTCTTAAAACAGATGTTTGACATGCAGGTATGCACAAACTGGAACATGCAACCAAGCCAGGAGTTTAGATGACTTGAAAAAAGGGGTTAGGCAAGTTCATGGAAGACAAACCTACCACTCGCTATAAGCCACAGAAGTTATGTGCAGCCTCCAGGATCAGAGGTTGCAAGATTGAATTGGTTTTTCCCATTGAACCCAAATCACCACCCACTGCCCAAAGCTTTCCGTAGGAAGATACTGTGTCCAAAAATGTTTTGGCTTCAAGATCCTGTCGGCTTCCCAACAGGTACAAGTTTTGATCTTGTTCAAGGGCAGGTGACAGTAGAGTTAAATACCACTGGTTAACAGTCTTCCATTTCCCCCCCCCCCCCAATTACAACTCAGTCCTCTGAGCTTCTAATCTGACAATGAGTTCTGTAAAACCAGACATTTGGGTTCCAGAAACCAGCAGAACAACACGTGGCATTACTCAACCCAGGACACTGCTCTCAAGGCTGAAATTACCATAAAGCATCACAAGCAAGAGAGATCCACACCCATGAAATTTACTACGAGGGTTGACATTGTTGTGCTGGCGACAGCCATCACTGACAGGACAGCAGGGATGTACAAACATCCTGCATTGCACAAAAGTGGGTCAGACTGGGGACAGGGTCGGCCCATCCATGAGGCCAACTGAAGTAGTTGACTTGGGCAACAGATCGGTAGTGGGGCACCCATCTCTATGTGCCAATTTCCTTCCACTGCTTCTCTTCTTCCTTCCACTCCCCAGATCGGAAATTGAAGAGGGGGACAGAGAGGAAGCATGGGAGGAGAAGAGAGTCCTGAGCTAGAACACCGGATAATGGGAGACGCAGGGACTAGTGCCTTGTTGAATAAGGGGGTACAGTACTTGGTATAACACCTCAGGCGTCAGGAAGTCTTGGGCCAGCCCTGACAGGGGAGGAATTACAACAGTGCTAGAAATGGAAATACATTCCACAGGCAGATCACCTATGCTGTCAAACACCTTTACGTGACATGTGTACATACATGCGTATGTTACAACAGTAACGTACACAGCTACAAGAGAACTGCAATTCATTGAAAGGGATCGTGAAGGTGGCTTCTATGCTGTGCGTTTAAGGACATGGTATTTCACCATTCCAAAGCGATATACTGGAAAGTGTCAGCCCCTATTTGCTGGAAATGCTAAAAAGAGAGCTGAGAACATCTGGCAAACCTGCGCAGTAAGCTAGAAGATACTGTGGTGGTAACATCCGGACCATTCAAGCATCAGCACAGGAAGTCTCAGTATTACTCTTAGATCTATTCTTAATTTTGCATATATAAAATGTTACTGCAAATGTAAAGACCTTATTTGATTTGGTGATGGTGACTGGCCTGGACGCCTTTAAAAGGGGATTGGACAAGGTTCTGGAGGAAAAATCCATTACGGGGTACAAGCCATGATGTGTATGCGCAACCTCCTGATTTTAGAAATGGGGTATGTCAGACGGCCAGATGCAAGGGAGGGCACCAGGATGAGGTCTCTTGTTATGTGGTGTGCTCCCTGGGGCATTTGGTGGGCTGCTGTGAGATATAGGAAGCTGGACTAGATGGGCCTATGGTCTGATCCAGTGGGGCTGTTCTTATGTTCTTATGACAATAGCTGCTACAGTACTTTATAATAAAATCCTGGATGTTTAGCAAACAAAACAAAAGCCAAGCAGATCTACTACATACAGAAGTACAGAAAAATGAAATGTGATCCTCGGCCAAGATCATTTAGAGAAATTTAGTAAGCTTACTCAAACTGGAAAACTTTGACTAATCAAACCAAGCACATATATCTTTAACTATCAGTCGTTTGAGGGATCACTTTGTTATTGTACATAGCATAGGAAAATTATATCATTACCCTGCAAATTTTATGTATTTAAAAAATCAAAACTAGCTGGTAGGTATGCCAAATTCAGGATAGTAATTAGAATTTATGTGCACACATTCTTTCAGTAACCCTTCCAAGAACCCTGTAATATAGGCCGTTAAAGTCACACAGTGCAGGAGGGTGGGAAAGAGCTACAGGGAGTTTGGCGGAAGAGCAAGTTGTCTAAGCTACCGAACAATTTTGTGGCAAGCGGGGACTTTGAACTGGGAACTTTGCAGGTCAAGGTCTTGGTGACTATACCATGTCAAGTCTAGAGTAAGTCAAACACATGCTGCCTCAAGACTAGACTTGGGGGGGAAACAGCATGAAATTATCAACACAACCCATAGTGTTTCCCAACCTGGAGGTCATGACCTCCCACTGCAGACATTCGTATTTTCCTTTAGGTACCTGTAGGTACCTGTAGGTACCTGGGCTCTCACTGCTGCTGCCACCAGATGTATGTACATGAAAAAAGAATTTTTTTACTGTCTGTATTCGGTAGTGGTGAGAACCCAGAAGTGCCATACTAACAGCACCCACAGGTCCCTGGTCGGATCATTACCCTCCTTAAGATCAAGAAAAAAACCCTTTAAGTTCTCAGAAAGAACAGACTCACGAGTTCAATTTCTTACATTACTACTGCTTCTAAAGTAGAAACGGATTCTTAGAAACTAGTCTCGCCCACCAAATATTTCTTAAAGTCATATCACCATTACAAAACAGAACCATTTCCTGCCACCTTGCCCCAGACCAGATTATTTTTTTGCACTCGCTTTCAGAGTATGGTGCAAGCTTTAAGAACGGCTCTGATAGAATAAAGAGTTTCCCTAGAGTCACAAAATCATTTTCCATACTGTGCTGCAACCTGCTTGCAAGATTTTTGTTTGTTTTTATATTCTTTGTTAGTTGCCTTGGGACTACTTAGTGGAAAGTGGGACAAAAACAGATTCAACAATGTAAACTACTCAGCCAGACAAAGATACCATACTCTAGTGACTACAGAGACAAAAAAATAAGTTTAGCAACCCAAAAGTCTGGCAAAATAAGTACATCTGGAGGCCCTCTTTAAGAAGAACGAAATGTAGAGCCTCCTAAGGAGGAAGTTACAGCAAGGGAGCTACCACACAGAAGTCTCTGCTCAACGTGCATTGCAATCAGGCCTCACTCAATGATGACAACAGACAGGCAGATTCATGTGGCTGAAGCTGGTAGTTAAGGTACTGAAAGTTTTAAGGTGAACAGCCAGCATCTTAAATTGGCCCCCGAAATAAACCTTAAGTCAGTGTAGTTCCTGCAGAACGGAAGTAACATAACTGATCCCCCATGCGTGTTGAAGTTAGCTGTAGAATTCCCCCTGTATGGATTGTGTCAGAGCTAATTCAGTTCAGCTCAGCTTGAACCTCCCATTTCTGATTTTTGAATACTTTAGTAGGATAGTTACACACACACACATTCACCCTCATCACCATTTTCCTTCCACTGTTGTATTATACAGTCACACAATTACACAGACACAGGGTCCCCGCAGACATGATTGTGTGTCCCCTGTGTGAACGTGTTACAAGCATTCTAAAAAAGCACTGCTGGTAACAATGCAACTGGTACATCAGTCAAAGCTCAGCAAAATCACTTCTGGCCACGGCTACCACTTGCCCCTCTAGGAGCAGCCCTGCGTCTTGAACCACAGGGGCTCAGCTGCTCTTTCAGAGACAGAGCTACCCCACTACAAACAGGCTGAATGCCCATTCCAGGACTCTGTCTCCAACAGAGGTGTCATCAGCACCTCTGCCTTGCCTGGATTAAAATTCAATTTGTTAGTCCTCACCCACCCCACTATCATCTCCAAAGCACAATTCAGAATTCCCACTTACTCCCTGGAATCAGATGACAAAGTTGAGCGATGCTCACACAATAGTGACACCTCCGCTCAAAAATTCTCCCCAGCAGTTTGATGTAGATGTTAAGTTGTATAGGACCAAGATGGAACCCTGTACAATTCCAAAGGCCATAAGGTCAAGTAGTTGTCCCCTGGCAACACCTTCTGCACCCTCCTCCAGATAGGACCAGAACCAGCATAATACTGTGTCTCCAACTTCCAAATTCAATAGGCAGTCCAGAACCATACTATGGCTGATTGTACTGAATGCCACTGAAAGGCTCAGTAGAATCTACAGGGACACACTGCCCTATCTAGTTTGTGGCATAGGATGAACCATACTAACAAAGGCCATTTCAGTTCTGAATCTTGGTCAGAAATCTGATTGAAATTAGACAAGATCCGTCCTTTGGACATGAGTTGCCATTACAAACTCAATCACTTGCCCAAAAAGGGGAAGCCAGAAACAAGCCAGCAGAGCTTGTTGTCAAGGGTGGAAAGCAAGGTGGTCCCACCACCACCTCCAAGACAGATGGTATCTTTCCCACCCTAAAAGAAGCATTTATCATCTCCTCCACTCCCCAAGTCATCCCCTTCTCTGGCAGCTTTTATCAGCCAATATAGGCAAGAGTCAAGACTGCAAGTAGGCAAACTCACACTCCCAAAGACCTTGCCCACATTATAAGAGTTCACAAGTTGAAAGGTGTCCAATGATATCTGATAAATCAACAGTTGTGGCACCTCTGCCAGTATTACAAAGAACCTAGAATTCAAGGCGGTAGAGATACGACAGACTTGAGCAAATAGGTTACATTCGGCTACTGGGGTTCCTCCCCAGAATGTGGGTGGGGAAAGTATGTAACAAAGATCTTTTTGCTCTTGCAATGAGCCATGCAATGGTGGCCAAGTAAGTTTGTTTTTGCTACTGACATTGTAATTGATTAGGCCCTAAAATAGTCCCTATCCCATGTTCAGCGGGATTCATCTAGGGCCTTCCTCCACTGTAGCTCTAGCCATCATCAAAGCTGTATCACTGCTCTTAACTGCATGGAAAAACCATAGTATCCACACAGGCTAAGGACAAGACACTTTGGAGGGATGAGGTCACCAGGGTCATTCCTTCATTCCAGAGGCAGATCACAGCTTTAAGGGCTCCCATCTAGGCAAACAGAAAGTCCTCAAGTCATCAAGAAGCAGAGACTCCTGGAGCAGATGAAGCCTATGGATCAAGTCACTGCCATATTTGAGGGAAATCAAATTGGCAGCACTTTTCACGAGACTACAGCAAACACATAACAGAGGAATTGTTCTGTTCCCTTTGCAGAGGACAGAATTAGGCAGAACTGTGACCATCTGCAATTCTTATTCTATCGCCCATTAGTCTGTTGTAAGCCGCCTTGAGTCCCTTCGGGGAGAAAGGCGGGGTAAAAATAAAGTTATTATTATTAGTAGTAGTAGTCTGTCTGTGCATTCAGCTCTCCGTTCAGAATATATGAGAATTTTAAAGTCTGCAATCTCTTTTACTTCTTGTTGGGCAAATAAGGGAGGGGGGGGGAGATCAGTTTACTCACTTATCCCTTTCAATGTATTATTGAAGGATTGGATGAACTGCAGTCAGTTGACAAATCTTTGTTGTTTTATAAGCAATCCTGATCACACCTGGATAGGCATTTGCAGACAGAAGGATTATTTTGACATCATTATGCTGCCAAATGATTGATACCAGAGCTTACCTGGGAATGGTCAGACCTTTATGCAAGGGAAACAAAGATACACCAACTGCTGGAACAACACTGGCTTCAGATACACTCAATGTTGTTGGACTTCAAAATTCAGAATGACGTTTTACAGGGAGGCACAAGCTAGGTCTTGGCCTCAATGATAAAAGTCTGCAAAGAAAAAGGGGAACATCCTCACAGTGTTTCTCAAACTGGGGGTCAGGACCCACTAGGTGAGTCGCAAGCCAATTTGAGGTGGGTCCCCATTCATTTCAATGTGTATTTTATTTTTAATACATTAGACTTGTTGCTACCATGGTATGTGACAGCATTTGTGGAAATGGTATGGCTCGGTACTTTGAACAGGCTACTATACCAATGCTGAAAGTATAGATAGTCAATGGGGCTTACTCCAGGGTAAGTGTGGATAGATTGCAGCCTTTGGGATGTTTGGGGAAATTTTAAAAACAGATCAGCAACTACCTGGGAGATTTATGCCAAATAAAGGTTGAGCGAATGAACTACCTGGGAGGGTTAGGTGGGTTCTTCTTTATTTTAAATGAATTTTTAAACTTGTACTTACCATAAACTTTAAATACACTTACTTAATTGATTTGATTTTGTCGTATGGGGGGGTACTAAAAATTTTCCTTCTTGATGATGTCAGTTTTGCCCATGACATCACTTCTGGTGGGTCCTGACAGATTGTCATTCTAAAACATGGGTCACCTGTGCTAAAAGGTCTGAGAACCACTGTAGTGGGGCATTCAGGATTGCTGGCTGAAGTGGATTTGTGTCCTAGTTTAGTAGATTTTCTGAACAGACTGGTGTGACTAGTAACTGGTACTTCCACACTCTGAAACAAGCACCCTCGAAGTCTTGCCCTAGCCACTCTCTTGGGAAAGATGACCCATTCTGCATTCTTGCTTGCTCCAATATACCACACTGTGATCTGGATTGTGCAACTTAAGCTGGGTGGGTGAAGAGAGAGTCTAGGCTGATTCACACAGGATGGCCTAGGTTCAATCCTGTCTGCAATGCCAGTTTAAAAAGCAACAACAGGCAGACCAGACCTAGGAAAAGAGATTAAATTGTACTGGGAAGTAGATGAACAACTGGTATGAGCAATGTAGGGCAGCCGTAAATATCTTGCTTTAGGACAGTCCTCACTCACTTTCTGATCCCTTTCTTACCTGTAATTTTGAGATGTTATAATTCCACATCTGAGCTTTGTAAAAGTGAACTGAAAAATCAAGCTTTTGTGGAAGTTGCCCACTATTGCACTCTGTCAAGATCTTGTACTATATAGGACAAATATTTCCACCCCAGATTTCAGGAACCATTCCGTGGCAAATAAGCAAACTGAATGTGAAATTTCATCTTTGCCTCTCTAGCAAGGTTACCTCCAAGTAGAAGCAGCTCCTCAAAGAGTTCTAAGGTCATTCCCAGCATATCTACCCAGAATGCTTTTAACTGGAGATTCCAGGTTCAGAAAATGGGGCCTCTTAAACAAGGTACACCACTGAATTATGGCCTACACAACAGGTTTGCTGTCAAACAAAACGGTTTTCCCCAAGTCAGAAACATAAAACTGGGCATTACAAAGTCAAATTCCCTTGTATTCAAACACTTACACAAAAGTCACACTTTTGTGTGTAGGCTGCAATCCTAACCACACTTTCCTGAGAGTAAGCCCCATTGAACAAAATAGGACTTACTTCTGAGTAGATCTGGTTAGGATTGTGCCCTTAACTTCGTAATTGTTAACCAGTAATCCACAACTCAAGACTTTAGGTACCAGTGAAAACAGTACCAGTGAAATAAACAGGTACCAGTGAAAACAGAAGGACAAATTTACAAAGCAAGGTGCATTTTAATCCCATGCAAGGAAACTCTCTTTCATTAAGTCTCCTGTCAGTTTCAGGGTAGACTTTTCAACCTCCAAGCTGCAAACAAAGGAAGAGAGGGATAGTTATTTGCTTAACCAATTCCAGCTATTGGTATTCAAAGTATTCCATGATTTGTAAATGTATCCTTACCCAGAAGCACATTCTATGGCAAGTAGGGGCTAATGATGGTTTGGCACTTTAAAAAGGGAAAGACAGGCATTTATTTCAGTGACAACTCAATAGACTTAAGTACATTAGATCTCCCACTTGCTCTGGAGTCACAACAGGTGAGAACATAGGATGAGTTTAGTTTACATGCAACAGAAATGTGAATATTTTCAGGACAAGTCCATGAAACTCCAAGGAATTGGTTACTGGAGGGTATTAACATGCTAACATCTGCATAGAATGTGGGGGAAGCGGATACAAACTTTCAGATTCATTTTTCTGGTCTGCCAAGGCTATTTTGTGCCAACAGAGACTATTGAGATGTCTGCCAAGTTCATCACTCAAAGATCCATCAAGATTTCTTCTTGGTTCACATTTTTGTCAGAAAAAACCATTCCCAGTGACTTCTTGTCTCCACTCATGTTTGAAATGAAGACAAATGATGGGGTGTTTTTTTTTCAAATTACTGAAGGTGGTGTGGAAGAGGAAATAGCTGCTCAGTGGCATGTACATTAATCCCATGTTTACTTTGGGTAAACAAAATTTATCAGGTTTTTGTATCGGTTCCAAAACCTGCAAAACTTCCTGGACCAACGATGGAAGTGAGAACAGGAAGTGTGCACCTGAAAAGCACTGTGCTTTCTCAAACTACTTTCCTAAGATTGTAAGCAAGCTTAGACTACAACAGTGTCACATGTGCTTATCCAAAGTGTTTAGCCAATTTGGTTTAAGAGTAGGATATGTGTAGGCTCAAATCCTTGTTTGAACCAATGCTGATTCGACAGGGTCTCTCATTTTCTCCATCACTGTTACAACAATTTAAAAAAAAGGATCCATTGGACAATTCTGAGGAGTTGGGTGCAAAATGCTCAACTTTTAAAGGGCCTCCGATTCCTCTCTTCAGCTCCCCTGCAAATTTCTATAGCAAGTTATACCTCCCAGTGGAAATTCAGGATAAAGATAAAAGCACTTATGTTTACAGCATGACAGAAGACTGGAAGATGAACAGAAGAAGGAAGGAAGCCTGACCATAAGAGTCCACAATAAGCTTTACTGGTAAACTGAGGCAGCAGCTTCTTGATGTACCTGGATTAAGTTCGACTTGCATGGGGGAAACCACTTGCATGGGCATTATTACAAGTAATGTACCCCATCGACCCTGAGCAGGAAACACTGTGACCCGGAAATCAAGCACAGAACCCCATCAGCTATATACAGTAATGGTTTATCTGCACTCTTTCCCCTATTCCAGGGGTGCCCAAACCCCGGCCCGGGGGCCACTTGTGGCCCTCGGAGACTCCCAATCTGGCCCGTGGGGAGCCCCCAGTCTCCAATGAGACTTTGGCCCTCCAGAAACTTTCTGGAGCTCGGCCTGGCCCAACACAACTGCTCTCAGCATGAGGACAACTGTTTGAGCTGTGGGATGAGGGCTCCCTCCACTGCTTGCTGTTTCATGTCTATGATGCAGCAGTGGCAGCAAAGGAAAGGCAAGCCTTGCTTTGTGCAAGGCCTTTTATAGCCCTTGTGCTATTGCAAGACCTTCTTTCATTCATATAAGTTCAATGTCTAATGTATTCATTTATGTAAATTTATTCAAATTTTAAATGTAAATTAATTCTTTCCCCCCCCCGGCCCCCAACACATTGTCAGAGAGATGATGTGGCCCTCCTGCCAAAAAGTTTGGACACCCCTGCCCTATTCCATGGAAGAGCAGATTATTCCGAAGTCCTTCTTTTACCACTGAAGAATAACAGCCCCATCCCATCTCCACAAAATAGGCCAATGTTCTGGATCTATCATTTTACAGATGAAGCACCAGCTCAGAATGTCCGAGTTGCCTTGGTACATTAGAGAGGTTCTACCTAGTTCAGCTAGATTCAGAGACATCCAGCTGAACTAGATAGAGCCTCTCTGATGTACCAGGGCAACCCAAACATTCTGATGTCGCTAGGGAGTGCAGACCGCACTGACTGACAAACTCAGGGGAGTGACACCACTACTTTGTGAAAATCTTTGGCCAAAACTGTGAAAAACTTGGTATTTTCAAATAACACCATGAAGTTATATATCATTCAGTGCGGAAGTTCATGCAGAACGAGGTGAAACAAATCACATTGAAATATTTGTATTCTATCAAAAATTAATGCCATATAACCAGAAAAAGAAAAACACAACTTCCTAATGTAAAAAAAGTGGATTTCCTTCTCTCAGAACTGACCAATGAGACTGATTGTTCTGAGAGCCAATAAGGTGCTATTATGACACAGCAGGGAACCAGTAAGTTGTTAGTATGAGTCAGCTCTCACTTCCATGTATCAGAGCTAAGACCAGAACTCTTATTCAGTTATGCAAGTGCCATCAAGTTGTCCACCGGTCTTTTCTGTTGGTTACCAATTTGTTGGGTGACATGTACTTTTAAATATTTAAATAGAGTTAATGGCGGCAACACCACCATTAGTGATGCCACTACATTTCGGTTGTATGTATGATATTGTAATTTATTCTGCTACGGTCTGCAATGAGAGGAGGTCTATCATGGGGATGACACAATGAGCTCTTGCACTGGGTGATGCAAGCCCTAGTGACACTTCTACTCGGAAAGCTCATAAACAGGAAGCGACAGCCACTACGAAGGCAGTTTCCAATGCTTTGGATATGCAGCAGACACTGGTAGACTTCCTCTGAACATGGAGGTTCCAATCAACCATCCTAGCTCATAATGTGCAGCTCAGCCTGTCACGACTTCAGGCCAAAGTAATCCTGGAGGTTCTGGTGAAAAATGAACACTGAAGGAGCAGTGCCATTTCACCAGCAAAGATCTCCTGATGCACCAGCTTGGCACAAGATCTCCTGATGCACCAGCCTCCGCTGCTCCTGCTCTCCAGACTGGAAAAAGGGAGCAGAGCGGCTGTAGCCCACCACTACCATCTTCTCCACCCTTCCCTTTCACGCTGCCCCTCTCTGGCCTTTTCTAATCCAGAGAGTGTGCGAACAGAGGTGAGCACCTTCCACAGAAGTACTGCACTTCAGTTGGACTTTTAGATGGGTTGGCACTTTCCAGATGCTTATGGAGGTCCTTCAGGAAACCAAATATGCCTACAAAAGAGACACACACACAGCACCTTGACTGGCTCAGGGTGGGAAGGTTGGGAAGGGCTGGATTGACCAAGTGATTCAGCAAGAAGAGTCAAAGAGGAGTTGGCATTTTCCCTGGAAACTGCCTTGACATCCTTATGAAAGGCCATTGAAACAGACATTTGAACAGGATGGGGGAACCACACCAGACTAATCCATGCCAACCTTTTGGCACAAAGTAAGATTGGCAGCTGGCAATCACATGCTTACACTTAAAATATATAAACACACATAGGAGATACTAGTCATACTCCAACAAAGCAACCCAATGTTGCCATTCACAAGGAGTCACTCTCTCTCCAAACATTTCTCCAGGTCCAGTCAAATGAAAGACTGGCTTGGCTCCCCTAGCAGAACCAAAGATCCACTGCTTGACAAACTGCAAACAGATCCTCCTAGAAGAACCCTCTGTGGCCAGGGGGCTCTGGTGCTGGCGCAGCCTGGAGGAGGGCGACATCTGAACGGAATGGCTGCTCTGGGGGCTGCAGTTTCAGAGGAACTTGCAGAGGCAGTACAACTTACAAAGTCCATGGAGGTGTAGGAAAAAGAAGGGGGGCATGAAGAATGTGGTTGGGATGACCCAGGTGAATTGAAAAGCAGTTCCCAATGACTGCCTCAGCACCAGCAAGATGCTCATTCATGCTTTTCCTCTTAGGGTCATTCAATTACTTTCAATGCCGGGCGGGCGGGTGCAGATGGGGGGAGGGAGAGGAGGGGAGCCAGACTGATTTGTCACTGCGTAAAAACGAAGAGCAGTCAAAGCACCCTGAAGGTGGCTCTCTCTCTCTCTCTCTGCTCTTTGCAACTTTGCAGTCAAATCCTGAGCAAGGGGGGAAGAGGGAGGCGAGTAAACTCAGGTTGCAATCCTATACACGCTTTCCTTGGAGGAAACACCACTAAACACAATAGGACTTACATCTGAGTAGACATGCACAGGATGGGGTTCTCAGCCACCTTTGGGGCCACCGTGTCAGAAGGCAGAGCTCCCAGGAAACAAACCAGGAACAAGCCAGTCAGTTTGCAGGGTCAGGCAGCACCAGCTCCACCACTGGAAAGCCCTCCCCAAAGGAGGGGAGGAGAGAGAGCCATGCTCTCCTGGTTGCCTGACTAGTAAACACATAATCAGTAGCTTCCTCACACCCTGCAGTTGCCTGCGGGGTCTCCCTTCCCCAAACATCTCCCAGCTGCCACCCCAGGGATGCCCTGGGCCATGGCCATAGAGGAAGCATCCCCACCCAGGTCAAACACAAGCTCGGTTTGCCTCAAGGGTCAAGCACCGCCACTCCACCCTGGGCATGGCAGGCTACTTGAGTCCAGGCAGGGCAGAAGAGGAGAAGGGAGGCCAAAGGCACTTGCAGGTCTGAGAGTGGCAGGTTCAATCTCACTGGGAGGAGTGTGGTGGTCAACACCTTTGAAAAAGACATGCTGCATCTTCCCCCCCCCCCCACAGATGGGGCAGAGGGAGAGAGAGAAGGGTATCCCAACACACCACTGTGGCTGAAGGGGGAGTCAGTAAGACGTGGTCAAGAAGACCCCAGGAGTCCCCTTCAGGACCCCCCTTCACACTTGCCCCAATCACCAGAAACAGATCTGCTGGCTCCCAAGTTCACCAGGAAAACATTTTTTTTTTTTTGCAGGTGAGTCCCAGAAAAAAGGGGGGAACCCCCAAAGCTTCCATATGGGCCACCCCAAAACTCGTTTCCAGTAGCACAAAACTCCCACACTACAACACCACCAAAGAAGAGCCCCCACCATGCATCTGCGCCTCAAAAGAGTGCTCCGGAGCGCGTGCAGAGTACCTGTCCCCACGGCTACTACTCATCACAACCAATCGTTACTTTAGGGTGAGGAAGCCGTTCCCACGTACTTGAGGGTCATTGCTCCGGTGTGCAAGACGATGTACCGGCCCAACCTCGCAGGCCAAGGGGAAGAAAGCCTCACCTCCATCGGAGTCCCCCTCCGAAAGAGGGACAGGCATCGCCCCTCCGTGGAAGGCCGCCACCAGCAGCCCAGCCCAGCCCAAACTCCAGTCAGCCCCACAGTAAACTTTTGCCCCACCCCACGTCCTTGAGTCCCCCTCACCTTGTCTGACGGCCTTGAAGACGATGGGGTCCTTGCAGCTCCGCACCACTCCCAGGACGTCGTAGCGGGGCAAGCCCGACACTCGGATACCCTGCACCTCCAGCAAGAGCTCCCCTTCGCTGAGCTTCCCTTCGCCGCCGCTCTCCCCCTGGTCGTCGGCCAGCGGCCCCACGTAAGGGAACTCCCCGTGCTCCGCGCCCCCGAGGATGGGGACCCCCAGCTGGCCCTGAGCCCCGCGGCTCACCGTGCACTGGTGCACTCTGGTGGTCCAGTGGTTCTTCTTCTGGATCACCTTCGACATGGCGATGGGTGGGGGGGGGGGAAGAGGAAGGAGACCCCCAGGCACAGGTGGCTGCTGCTGCTCCAAGGGGGGGGAAGAGTCAGCCCCTAGATGGGGGGCACAGAGAAGACAGCCCCTCCGCTGGGGGCATAGAGGAGCCCTGCCTGCCTGCCTGCCTCCCCCAGGCGCGCTCCCTGCAACTTTGCAGCCTCCCCACTCAAGCCATCACGGCTCAAACTTTGCCCAGCTCCAGGCTGCCGCTTCCTCCCGGGCCACCTCCAGCCTGGTCCGCATCGCGCGTCCGCACAGCCCGCTCGGACTTGGGAAGGCTCCCCTCGCTCGCTCGCCCGCAGCCTCCTCGCTCGCCCCGCGCTCCGTCCGCAGCCCTCCTGCTGCCGGTGCCGGGCGCTGCGCCCCACCTGGGAGCCTCCAGCCCTTCCTGCGCTCGCCCTGCCGCAGCCCGGACACTTTCCCCTCGCAGCGGAGTTTCCAGCCCGCGCGGCTCCTTTAAGCGGATACAAAGACGCCGCTTGTTTTGTTACATGGAGCTTCCACCAGGAGCCTGCCCGAGCCGCTGGCGCAGGCGCCCAGCCCGCTCTCCTCCCCTCGCCTCCTCCCGCTGGGGAGCGGAGCGGAGCAGAGCAGAGCGCGCTCCCTTCTAGGCATGTGCAGCCTCTCCAGCCCCCCCCCCCCCCCGCGCGCAGGAGGCTGGCCGCAGCGAAGCCGCTGCCCTTAAGGGCTGCCCACAAGCAGCAGGCGCCCGGCTGGCCAGATGTTTCCCCTGCGTCGCCCGCAGCGCGGCTGCCGCGGTCCCCAGGAGGTGCAGAGGTGGCCTCCGCGCTTCAACCAGGCTGCAAGCCAGCCAGACTTTCCTGGGAGTAAGTCTCGCTGAACACAATGGGACTTACTTCTGAGTAGGCGTGCCTAGCTCAATCCTGTCCACACTTTCTTGGGAGTAAGCCCCATGGACGCAAATGGGACTTACTTCTGAGTAGACATGCACAGTCCACACCACAGTCCTTTAGACTACAATCCTACCCTTACTTACCTAGGAGTAAGCTCCATTGACCAGAATGTGACTTACTTCTGAGCAGACATGCACAGGATTGGGCTCTCAGTCACTGTACACATATTGAATTGGTCTCTATATTTCATTGGAAGGTGTAGCACATAACACAGGCTGATCAGTCAGGCTTGCCAATTCTAAATCCACTTTTCAGACAGCAAATTCCATTGTACTGAGTGGGGTTTCCTTCTGAGTAAACTGCAGTGCAATCCTTTGTTTAAACATTTTTATTATCTTATTTTAACTTATTAATTAAACAACTTATTAATTATTTATTATTAATATAATGGTATTATTTATTAACCAGTTATTTATAGTTATTATGATTATTGATATAACTATATATAATAGTATTTAGCGGTATATTAATATTGTTAATAATAATATTTAGTGCAGTGTTTCTCAAACTGAGCCGGGACCCACTAGGTGGGTCACAAGCCAATTTCAGGTGGGTCCCATTCATTTCAATGTTTTATTTTTAATATATTAGACTTGATGCTCTCATGGTATGTGACTCCATTTGGTGAAATGTTACAAACCTGTAATTTTAACAAGCTACTATGTATATTCTTTTAATGATAGTAAATGAGACTTACTCTTGGGTCAGTGTGAGTAGGATTGCAGCCTAGGTTTGTTAAAAGTGATGATGTCGCTTTGGGTGATGTCACTTGTATCTTGTATATGTGTGTGTGTGTATATAAAAATAAAAGTGTCTTATAGGTACATTTATTATATATAATAGTTATTTATTATTTAATAACCAGTTATTTATAGTTATTATGATTTTATATAACTATATGTAATAGTATATATATATGATAGTGTCTTTTATATATATCCATATGTTCTGAACAGTCTCCTGGGCCCCACGATCCAGCTCACCACCGGTGCGCACTGTCACAGGTAAGCGGAGACTGCCAAGCAGCGGGGAGGTAAGCGGGGGGGCCTGGAGAGAGACAGGGAGGGAGGCGGGCATTCCGGGAGGGAGGCAAGCAGTTGGGCTCATTGTGGGCTCACCACCTGACATGGAGGCACTTGATTCACTGCCGACCTTTTTGCTGGCAGTGAATCGAGTAGCCCCATTGCAGGGCTACTGCACTTACCTCAGGGAAGAAAGTTCCCTTCTCCCAAGGTGCCGGCTGCGGCTGCCTTGGGTGCATTGGATGTGGCGGCAGCCATTTTCTGCGCCACTGCAGCCACGTGCCCCAGGCAGCTCAGGATTGGGCTGTTACTTATTTCTAAAATACTTTCTAATGAAGTAAGTTCTGCTGAACTCAAGGGGGTTTCTTCCAAGTAAAATAGCATTTTATTGGTTTGTTTGTAGTATTTTTATACCGCCTCTCTCCCACATCAAGGGGTCTCAAAGTGACCAACAATGCAAAATATATAACAGTTAAAATATTAAAACACCCAGGATCACAGCTATTAAAATACATAACATGAAAAAGCGCCTGCTCTTAGTATCAGTTTAAAGCCTTCATGAATAAGAAAGTCTTGAGGACCCACCAAAAAAGTCTCCAGAGAGGGAGCCATTCTTAATTCCAGGGAAACGGAATTTCATAAGTGAGGCGCCACCACCAAGAAGGCCCTATTCCTAGTCACCACACCCCTCACCTCTACTGGTGGCAGCACAGTCAGAAGGGCTCCCTCAGATGACCTGAGAGGATGGGTAGGATTATATGGATGAATGTAGTCCCTCAAATATCCTGGTCCTGAACTATATAGGACTTTAAAAGTCAAAACTTGCATTTTCATTGCACATGAGACAGAGTAGGACTTACAGCCCAATCAAGAGTCTTCATGTTCTGCCTTCCTTCCTGTACTGGTAAGGTACACATTGTTCAAGATTGGGCAGTTAGGCTGCTATCCTATCCACACTTTCCTGGGAGTAAGCGCCATTGACTATAATGGAACTAGCCTCTGAATAGACATGCATAGGATTGGACTCTTCTGAGTATCTGTGCATAGGATTGGGCTGTTACTAGGATTCGTAGCCCACCCTTTCTGTCCTGGAAAACAGCTTCTAGAAACAAATATCTAAACACAGCAAAATCTTTTTGTTTTGTAATTCTTTTTAAAAAAATTATTTTTTTTAAAAAAAACTTTATATATGCACTATATGGCAACATATGCTGAATTTGAATGTAGTGCTGATGGTTCTGATGTGGCATTTATGAAGATCACAGAGACGATCATGTTCCTGTAGAAGCCCGCGGCAGACTCCCTTTAATTTTTTGAGAAAGAAAGCTAACAGTCCATGACATGATCTGACTCTAGAAATAGGGGCATGTATTTGTATGAATTAAGCACAGTATCAGTTGGGATGCTAATGCATCAGAACTATGCAAAAACACTCATCTGCCTCATCATGGGACTTACCCACCAACTATAACTCAAACACCTATCTGTTGTAGCTGAATTTATTCTCAGCATCTACTCCTGCAGTACGCAGACACAAATTTCCATAGTAGCAGAATGAGAATCTCAGCTTCCCTTTCCTAGAAACTTGGAAGGGGCCTAAGAGATCCTCAAGTCTAGCCCCTTGCCAGCACAAGCTGTTCACAATTATAGCATCTGCCTGTGTTTATATGTGTGTTTTTTAAGAGAAGGATAAGCTTGGACACATGTCAAGAAATTAAATCTGCAGGTTAGAGATGGACTAAACAAGGCTTCCAGTGTGTTTCTGTAAAACATTACTAATTCATCTCTGCACATTTCGAGGCTGCTTAAAATACGTATATTAAAATCTCAATAAAATTACAATTTATAAACCCAACACCAGTTATTACTATGTGGGACAACAGTGCCCAACATAATTCCTGATCTCATAGCCACCAGAGCTCTGTGTTTCTTAACTACAGTTCCTTCAGGATTGCCAGCTTTTCTGGGATACAATTGCAGAACTTTTACTGAGGGCAAAGAAGAAATATTCTGGATGCTTTTGAGTTTTCAAAGTCACTCTCCTGACTGAGGAAGAGAAGAATGGGGAGTTTTGGTTTTGGTGCTGTCTTCCCACCCTCTATTCCAGAAGCACAACAGATAGAAAAGGGAAGGGTAGGGAAGAAACTCTTACTGAGCACATCATCACAACCTTTGGCTCTATTCCACATCTCGCCAAGCTCTGTCTCTTTTGCAGCTGCATTTGAGCGGTAAGTGGCAGACTCGCTTGTTCATTATTTATTGATTTATTATTTAGGGGCCAAGTGGTGGTTAACAAGATTATGAAATGTTGGTCCCATGAGACAAGGGTTCACAAGTGCCTCTTCAATAGAGATCTGCGCAACAGCCATAGATTTTTTTTTTGATGCTGTGTTTTTTTGGCTAGGGATGGAGGAAGAGCCCCGTGAGTACTGTGGGAGCGCATGCATGCATACAGCAAGAATCAGAAGCATAGAGCAGAGAGACAGTTACTATGAGTCAGCCGCCTCCTCAAATTCTGGGATATGCATGCAGGCATGAATGGGGGTGGGTAGGAGTGGGGAGATCACCAGTTCTTTGACCTGGACAAAGGAACAGGAGGTGCTACAATGCAAATCTTACTCTATGCCTGGTAAATTCTCTGCAATGTGTTTGCATAGCTACAGAGCCCTAGGGAAGCTCTGCCTTGTGTTTTCTGTGCAGCAGCCAGAATTTCCCTACAGGGAGGTGGAGGGGGTGGTGGATCAGACTTTCAGGCGCACCACCCTGATTTTTGACTGATGTGCTGTCACCCTTCCCCTTCTTTTAGATCAGTGTTTCTCAAACTATGGATTGGGACCCACTAAGTGGGTCCCCATTCATTTCAATATTTTATTTTTGATAGATTTGAGGCTACCTTGGTATGTAACTGCATTTGGGAAAACGTTACAGGCTGCAATCCTATCCACGCTTTCCTGGAAGTAAGGGTTCAATCCTATCCAATTTTCCAGTTCTGGTGCAGCCACAACAGTGGGGCGTATGTTGCTTCCTGTGGTGGGGAGGCAGTCACAGAGGCCCCCTCACGATAAGGGAATGTTTGTTTCCTTACCTTGGGGCTGCATTGTGCCTGCACTGGTGCTGGAAAGTTGGATAGGATTGGGCCCTAAGTCTCACTGAACATAATGGGATTTATTTCTGAGTAGACATGCATAGGATTGAACTGACAAACCTGTACTTTTAACAAGCTACAATGTATATTCTTTTAACAATGATAGTAAATGGAACTTAATCCTGCATAGGATTGCAGCCTAGGATTGATAAAGATTTTCCTTTGATGATGACACTTCCGGTCATGACATAACTTCCAGTGGGCCCTGACAGGTTCTCATTCTAAAAAGTGGGTCCTGGTGCTAAATGTATGAGAACCACTGTTTTAGATCATACAATATTACCTTGCTGGGAGGGGGAGAGAGAAAAAGTGTGGATCTCTTTACACATTTACACATTTACAGCATCACGCTGTACAAGAACAAAGGTGACAGGGGTGACTGCAACAACTACCGCGGCATCTCTCTCCTTAGCCTAGTAGGAAAGCTGTTTGCCCAAGTTGCACTAAAGAGGCTCCAGGTACTTGCAGAGAGCGTCTATCCAGAATCGCAGTGCGGATTCCGAGCCAGCAGGTCCACCACTGATATGGTATTCTCCCTTAGACAACTGCAGGAGAAATGCAGGGAACAACGACAGCCACTCTTTATAGCCTTCATAGATCTCACGAAGGCTTTCGACCTGGTCAGCAGGGATGGCCTCTTCAAGATTCTCCCCAAGATTGGATGTCCACCCAGGCTCCTCAGCATCATCAGATCTTTCCACAAGGACATGAAAGGCACTGTTGTCTTTGATGGCTCCACATCAGACCCCTTTGACATCCGAAGCGGCGTGAAGCAGGGCTGTGTTCTTGCACCAACCTTGTTTGGGATTTTCTTCTCTGTCCTGCTGAAGCATGCCTTTGGAACTGCAGCAGAAGGCATCTATCTCCGGACCAGATCAGACGGAAAGCTCTTCAACCTCTCCAGACTGAGAGCAAAGTCCAAAGTTCAGCTGAAATGTCTGCGTGACTTCCTCTTTGCCGACGATGCAGCTGTCACTACCCACTCTGCCAAAGATCTCCAGCAGCTCATGGATCGTTTTAGCAAGGCCTGCCAAGATTTTGGACTGACGATCAGCCTAAAGAAAACACAGGTCATGATTCAGGATGTGGACTCACCTCCCTGCATTACAATCTCTGCACATGAACTGGAGGTTGTCCATGACTTTGTGTACCTTGGCTCAACGATCTCCGACATTCTTTCTCTCGATACCAAGCTAAACAAATGCATCGGTAAAGCAGCTACCACGTTTTCCAGACTCACAAAGAGAGTCTGGTCCAACAAGAAGCTCCAGGTCTATAGAGCTTGCGTTCTGAGTACACTTCTGTACTGCAGCGAGTCATGGACTCTTCGCTCACAACAGGAGAGGAAACTGAACGCATTCCACATGCGCTGCCTCCGACGCATCCTCGACATCACCTGGCAGGACAAAGTTCCAAACAACACAGTCCTGGAACAAGCTGGAATCCCTAGCATGTTTGCACTGCTGAAACAGAGACGCCTGCGTTGGCTTGGTCATGTCGTGAGAATGGATGATGGGTGGATCCCAAAGGATCTCCTCTATGGAGAACTCGTGCAAGGAAAGCGCCCTACAGGTAGACCACAGCTGCGATACAAGGACATTATTATTATTATTATTATTATTATTATTATTATTATTATTATTATTATTATTATTATTATTAACAGTATTTATATACCGTTTTTCAACTAAAAGTTCACAAAGCGGTTTACAGAGCAAAATCAAATAACTAATGGCTCCCTGTCCCAAAAGGGCTCACAATCTAAAAAGATGCAAAAAGAACACCAGCAGACAGCCACTAGAAAAGACACTGCTAGGGTGAGGTTGGCCAGTTACTCTCCCCCTGCTAAAAAGAGGAGCACCCACTTGAAAAAGTGCCTCTTACCCAATTAGCAGGACATCTGCAAGAGGGATCTGAAGGCCTTAGGAGTGGACCTCAACAGGTGGGAAACCCTGGCCTCTGAGCGTCCCGCTTGGAGGCAGGCTGTGCAGCATGGCCTTTCCCAGTTTGAAGAGACACTTGGCCAACAGTCTGAGGCAAAGAGGCAAAGAAGGAAGGCCCATAGCCAGGGAGACAGACCAGGGACACACTACACTTGCTCCCAGTGTGGAAGGGATTGTCACTCCCGAATTGGCCTTTTCAGCCACACTAGATGCTGTGCCAGAACTACCATCCAGAGCGCGATACCATAGTCTTCCGAGACTGAAGGTTGCCAACACATAGGATAGGATTGGGCTGTAGGTCATGTTACAACCTAAACTGCTAAAGAAAATGCCTATGTCCAATGTCTAGTGTCTTAGATTCTTCTTGTGCTGCTATGGATAGTAACACGTTTATAGCATCAATAATATGCTAAATGTTATACAGAATTCAGAACAGTAGGACAGGAGGGGGGAAACAGCACAGAACAGGGTGGATTCACACAATAACTGTTTAATGGGACTAAACATTGTTACATGGGACTGCAAGAATGAAAATACTCACCATAGGGAGGGCATTTTTTTTAACATCCCTGGACCCGCATGAGGTGTAACCCAAAACCACAGTGGAGTTGCATGTTCGATTTGCGAAGTGAGATCCACGTGGTGAGTTCTGACCACCTGATGCGATATTTACAAGCCATCACACGGGACTTAACTCCATAACATACCGCATGTTCCTGCCACTGCTTACAATGTGAGCATTGGTGGTTTGGGAAGGGATGGGGATAGTTGCCATGTAACTGAGATGAATCATGGGATACATAGATATTGTAAGTCATGGGGTGGATCCAAGAGGAGATCCTGCCATGGTTTTTAATTTTTGGTGGCACCCCCCCCCCGGGGAAATTTAATATGAAGTCCAATCTCAGAAGAGCAGGAATAGATTTAACCCATGCAGAATGTCTCCATTGTAACTGTTGGCCTTCTGGAAATGGACAGTTTAGCACATCTACAGACCTTTCATTCATATTAGATCTCTCTTCTGTGGCACATAAGGCAAAATATGTAAGCCTTCCAAACCAGACCAGACTTTTGAGGGCCAGACTAGACAGTTAGGGCATCTGTGTGAAAAGTGGTGTCAATAGGGGGTGCGGGGGGCACTAGCCTCACCAGGTGATGCGCACAGGGGGGTGACATCACTACTGGCCAAAATTTTTTAAATCTTGGTATTTTCTAATAATACTGTCATGTTATATATCATTTGTAGTGATAGATAGATAGATAGATAGATAGATACTTTATTTACGGTCATTCGACCAGCTGATCACAAACAACAAAACAAAATACACAGAATTAAAACCAACACCCCGTTACACATATGTAAAATCATAAAATCAGAGATTTACACTCTCAGTTTTCTTCCTTACCAACTGTGCAGCATAACAGAAGCGGGCAACCCTGAGTGATATATCTGAGTATACATCAGAAAGCAAAAAAGCAAGCTTTTCCTCCACCTGCATCCCCGTTTCAATACCGAAGATCGGGGAGATAAATTTAGATCTCAAATCATCATAGTATGGTCATTGCAATACAATGTGGGCAGTTGTCTCCACCACATTTTGAGGGCAGGGGCACAGTCTCTCTGAGTAGGGACGTCTTGCATAACGCCCCAATCATTTGTAGTGTAATTTAATGCAGAATGCAATGAAACAAACCATGTTGAAATATCTCTATTCTATCAAAAGTTAGAACTAAAAAACTTGCGGGGCGATGTTGGATCACCATGCCCAAAGCCTGGGGCATTGCCTCTCCCACCGCAGGGGATGAGGTCCATCATGGGGGTGACATGCTGGCTCCCGTATGGGGTGACCCAAACCCTAGTAATGCCGTTGTACAAATTGATGGTAAGGCCACACCTGGAGTACTGTGTCCAGTTCTGGTCGCCACATCTCAAAAAAGACATAGTGGAAATGGAAAAGGTGCAAAAGAGAGCAACTCAGATGATTACTGGGGTGAGGCACCTTCCTTATGAGGAAAGGCTACGGCGTTTGGGCTTCTTCAGCCTAGAAGAGAGGCACCTGGGGGACACACACACATGATTGAGGCATACAAAATTATGCATGGGAAAGATAAAGTGGATAGAGAGATGCTCTTTACACTCTCACATAACACCAGAACCAGGGGACATTCTCTAAAATTGAGTGTTGGGAGGGTTAGGACAGACAAAAGAAAATATTTCTTTACTCAGTGTGTGGTTTGTCTGTGGAACTCCTTGCCACAGGATGTGGTGACGGCATCTGGCCTGGATGCCTTTAAAAGGGGATTGGACAAGTTTCTGGAGGAAAAATCCATTACAGGTTACAAGCCGTGTTGTGTAAGTGCAACCTCCTGATTTTAGAAATGGGCTATGTATCAGAATGCCAATGCAAGGGAGGGCACAAGGATGCAAGTCTCTTGTTATCTGGTGTGCTCCCTGGGGCATTTGGTGGGCCGCTGTGAGATACAGGAAGCTGGACTAGATGGGCCTTTGGCCTGATCCAGTGGGGCTGTTCTTATGATGCCACTCTTTGTGAACACATGGTTACCCACTCTTTACAGAAAGGTTGTGGGGGCGACCGTGTTTTATTCCAAGAGGAGCACATGGGGGAGGGGAATAAAATCCACCCATTCCCCTGCCTTCCTTTGCCATGTAGTTCTGAGCAATACCAGATATGAGAGAACTGTTTAAAGTAGCCAACGGCAGCAAGATAAAGTGGGGGGGTTTTGCTCCTGTCCTGTGCTTGCTCAGTTTGGTATAAGAAGTAATGCCCCCAGCTCTTTACAAGCTCAGGGATGAGCAGATGCATAACAAACAGCTGCCCAGCTGATAACTTCTAGTTTTGACCCTTAGTTCCAGCAAGGCCTCTGCATTGTTTGCCTCTGTCCCTCACTCTTAACTACAGCTCTGATCGGATTTTAAAAAAAAAAGGTCTGCACCAAGACAAAGGTACCTCTGTCAAATAGAGAAATGTTGAATGTGTCCCAACAGACTTTTCTAGTACAACCAACACGGTCTGCTCAGGAAACAGCATTCATGTCTCAGACCCCCAACGACGCTTATTTAATATAGTTTGTATGAAACGTGTGCTAAAATGGGACTTTCCACACCACTGCAGGAAAATTCCCACAGATCAGGAAAAGAGAAGCAGACTGCAGCTGATGAGGTAAGCATTGTGGCAAATTCCCTGCCAATCCCTTCTTCTCTGCTTGTTGCTGTGTTGGATCTTTCAGGTCTAGTTTGGATGGAGATCATCAGCTTTGCCTGGACCACTGGCATTTCTGGCTGGGGTCAGGGGGGTGTGAGGCCTGTGGGGTTGGCACCGCCCCCCCCTCCACTGCCCTCCTCCAGAGCCCTTCTGAAGGCTGGAGAAGCCTCACACAGTATCCTCTAGCTCTCTAAAAGCCTCTGGAGGGCAGTTAAACATCACTTTCGTTTTCTGACGAAAACCAGAAGTAATGTTTAAAGGTCCTCCGGAGGCCTCAGAAGGCTTTTGGAGGACTAGAGGACCTTATGCAAGGCTCCAAACGTGACCAGTAAGTTGGGGGTGGTAGTCTCCTGGGGGGGGTGGCATTCTCCTGTCCTGGCCCTGGGCAGCACATGGGCCAGGATCACAATTGGCCTGGACCAGGCCATGTCAAGCTACGTACATGATTGCCAGCCCTTTCATAAGAAAAATGCCCTTTGATATTACAAAGGTGCTAGAGACATAGCGCTGTGGAAGGGGCATATGTGTGGTTGGTAGGCATGGGTGAATGTAAGAGCATTCAGTCATGTTTATCTCCAACCTTCAGTCTGAGCTAGTACAGCCAAGCAACAGGACATCCACTAAAATTGAGTGTTGGGAGAGTTAGAACAGACATGAGAAAATATTTCTTTACACAGCGTGTGGTTGGTCTGTGGAACTCCTTGCCACAGGATGGGGTGACGGCATCTGGCCTGGACGCCTTTAAAAAGGGATTGGACAAGTTTCTGGAGGAAAAATCCATTATGGGGTACAAGCCATGATGTGTATGCGCAACCTCCTGATTTTAGAAATGGGCTATGTCAGAAGGCCAGATGCAAGGGAGGGCACCAGGATGCAGGTCTCTTGTTATCTGGTGTGCTCCCTGGGGCATTTGGTGGGCCGCTGTGAGATACAGGAAGCTGGACTAGATGGGCCTATGGCCTGATCCAGTGGGGCTGTTCTTATGTTAACAGTGACAGCCTCGGATACCCATTATTTATATAGCTGGGTTTTATTTGACACCGAACCCTAACATATTGTTTTATTGAGAGCATATCTTAAGATACCCTGTTTCATATCCCCCTGCTGTTTGGTGGGACATACAAAATAGGGTCTTTATAGAGGTGGCAGCCACACAACCAAACTTTCTGCCCCTGGACGCCAAGGACCTTCCTTCCTTTTAAGGCATGTACTGCCCTGGTAAGCTCTGCAGTGCACTTGGCAACCTGCAGGTTCAGCAATGAGGTAATGACATCATTTCCAAACATCCAGAGATGGCACTGCGATGTGTCACAAACAATGCTGTGCAGCTGCAGGAGGGATCTACACACAAGCTCCGACCATTTACAGGGAACGCTGCTAAGGACCTAATGCTATCAAGGCCTTGCACGGTTGGAAGTAGTGGTACAAGAGCTTTACAGCAGTGCGAGAGCTTGGCTTTCCCTCTTCCAGAATGCCCTTGGCTATCATCAGACATGCCAGCAAAATGACTGGTATAGATCCAAAAGCAACTGAGTAGCCTTACAGAGGAGTAAGCAGAAAAATAATTTCTGCAGGCTGTTCTATTTCCCCCCCCCCCCCAGCATACAGCACAGCCTCTGTTGGCAGGGCTGCATGCTATAATGTGGAGAAGGATAGAATTGGGCAGTCAGTTGCCTCCCTCCCTTTTTGCCTTCAGGGCACAGGTGAAAAAGTACTGTTCAAATGCACATTTGTTTGAGGGTCTTCCTGAAGCAATTCAGAGTACTTTGCTGCATTGTCTCTGCGCCTGCGTTTACTGATTTAATACTACTGTCATTTTTAGTATTCATTTCATTATGTTTTTGCAATGTTTTATGAGAGTGCATGTTTTTTGGTGGTTAGCCAAGAGACAATATAAATATTCAAGAAAGTAAATAAATAAATACGTAAATACCAAAAGATCAATGCTGCAAACTTATAAGGCTTTTCTACCAGTCTAAATGGTATACTTCAAAGAGGAAAAAGGCTTTACACTTCCCAGGTTTCCATGGGATAAAGGAATTGCTATAAAGGAATATATAGGAATAGGATAAAGCAGGGGTCTCCAAACTTTTTGGCCAGAGGGCCGCATCAAATATCTGGCGTGCTGTGGAGGGCCGGAAAAAAAAAATTAAATATAAAATTTAAATAAATAAATTAGAGATGGAATTTAGATGAGTGAATAAATGAATGAATGGGCTCATTCATTCCACCTCTCTGGCCCTCAGAACACCCTTCAGACACAAGCAGAGCTCTGGTTGTGTTCAGTCATGTTCAATTGAGTGGGTCATAGCAAATTGACCCTGCATATGCCTGATCTTGTCTGATCTTGGAAGCTAAGCAGGGTTAGGCCTGGTTAGTACTTGGATGGGAGACCGCCAAGGAATACCAGGTGCTATAGGCTTATACCATAGTCTTTCGAGACTGAAGGTTGCCAACCAATTGAGTGGGCCAGAGGCTTTCAGGGGGCAAGAGGTTGGCCGCGGGCCAGAAAGAGGCTTGCTGCAGGCCGCATCTGGACCCCGGGCCAGGGTTTGGAGTCCCCTGGGATAAAGGAATAACTGTAAACCTGTCAGTGGTGTAGATATTCCCCACAAGGTGATATGCCCAAGTGGTTCTCAAACTGTTTGTCTGGGACCCACCAATGGGTCGTGACACCATTTTTGGTGGTTCGTGAAACTGACAAGGCAGATTAGGCTATGCACATCAAGGGTTAAACAAGCTGCTATTGAAGGGGGGAGAAGGTAGACCCAATCACCATTATAGCCACACCCCTTGGAATTTACAAATCAGGCAGTAGCTTCTAAGGTCTCTAAAAAGTTTGGGAACCACTCCCCTAACAGATAATTTCTTGGATTTGGGGGTAGAATTCTGACCAGTTTCATGGCTGGCTTTGGGCACTATCTCTGCCTTAGTGCCCATCTGTAAAATGGGAACAATAGTGACCAGCCTCAAGGAGTTGCACAGTGGTTAAAAGAGATAAGGATTGGAAAGTACTTGCATTTTATAAGTACATACAAATAACAAACAAATAAATAACAAAAAGCTAGCCTATTGTTCCTAGTGGTGCAACACGGTATTTGTCCAATACATAATGAACAATACAGGGTAATGGACATAGATACCCTGAAGAGACCCTTACCCTAAAAGCAATTTCCCATGTCACCTCACAAGCTGTTTCCAAAATTCAGGAGATCATGTGAGACATGTTCTCCGGACACAACATGAGGATTTGTGGTGAGGGATTAAAAAAAAGAATGGACCTGGTTATGGTGATTTTTAGCTCATTTCTAGCCCACCCTTTCTCCAAGGAGCTCAGAGCAGGGTACACAATTCTTTTGCCCCCTCTATTTTATTCTCACAACCACCCTGCAAGGTTGGCTCCAGGTTGCTGGGATCCCACGGCAAAGCCCTGCATTGGGACCACCATGGTCTCCTTACCCACCCTCTGATTCATTGTGTGCTACCACTGCCACAAGTACTGAGGGTTCAGAGTTAGCCCAGTAACGTGGACCTTTCTGATGGGTGTGAACCCTCAATATGACTGACTGACCCCACTCGACCCCACATAAGCTTAAAAGTATGTGACTTGGTTCTGAGATCATGCCCTGAGCTTCATTGCTGAGTGGGAATTTGAACCTAAGTCTGTCCGCTTGTGGCCTGACGCTCAGTCCTCTACACCATGTTAGCAGAATGGTTTTACAAGACTAAGAAGACATTTAGATCCCAGCTCCTATTCTGAATTTCTAGTCCAGCTGCAATAATAATGGAGAATGATTGCATGCCCAGGGAAACTCACCATGTTCTGAACCTCTTCACCACTGAACTCTCTCACAGAACGATTGCTCCTAGGATTCCTTGGGGAAAAAGAAGTCATGATAAACCAGTTTAATATCTGTTTAAAATCCTTTTAAACAGATGGATATTATCTCAAATTCAAACCAAGAACTCTGGCCCTTGGGCATATTGCACCTTTTTATGGCCTGATCCAGTGGGGCTGTTCTTATAAAATGGGAGCCGTTCTCCTTCAACCGCAAACGTATGATGTCTTGAAATAATGGACAATACAAGGTAATGTATATAGGCGTCCTGAAGACCCCACTTAAATTGAAAAGCTCTGCTGCTGTTCTGGGCTTGATGTGAGCACTGATGACACTTCAATGACTTCTCCCTCGGAGCGCAGGCTAGCTGCTGAGTGGCTTTCTCAGGGTTCTGAGATGGGCTGTGTCCCTGGCCTGCCTGCCAGTCTTAGATCCTGCCTTTTGCCTTCTAGAAACCACAGTACAGTAACAGTTGAGTAAATCAGCCAGCCCAGCCTGCTTTCTTCCTCGGGGAACAAATGCTACAGAGCTCCAGTAAATGAGAAGGAGTGACAGCAGCATGGCTGGAGGGGGGGAGGCTGGGAGTGGGAGAAACATTGTTTTCAGTCTGTTCCTGCAGCAACCAGTCAGAAACAAGAAGGAGCCAAGCAACAGGTTTGAGAAGCGGCAGCGAGAGGCCTGGCAGCTTTCCTTCTTGGAGAACAGCATCAGCATTATCAGTTCCCGTGATATGGTTTGTGACATCCTTGGCCAGGGCGGCCAGTGAAGCTTCCTCCGAGTTGCATGTGAACGTCACATGCCCTGCACTGCATACTTGGAGGAACCACTAGCGCCTCGCCCAAAGGGGGATGATAGGAGGCGTTCTGCTGAGACACAGATTGGACAAATTAAAGTATCAGTTGGAAAAGCTGAGCTGGCACGGATTTGTTTTCTCTCTCATCATCCAAATCCCTGACAAAAGGGAAAGCAGCCAATATTGAAGTGTTCTCAAACTGTGGGTCGGGACCCACTAGGTGGGATGCAAGCCAATTTCAGGTGGGTCCCTATTCATTTCAATGTTTTATTTTGAATACATGAGACTTGATGCTTCCATGGTATGTGACTCCATTTGGGGAAATGTTACAGACCTGTACTTTGAACAGACTACTGTGTATATTCTTTAAACAATGATAGTCAATGGGACTTACTCCTGGGTAAGTGCGGGTAGGATTGCAGCCTAGGATTGTTAACAATTTTCCTGCTTGATGATGATACTTCCGGTCATGACATCACTTCCAGTGGGTCCTGACAGATTCTCATTCTAAAAAGTGGGTCCCAGTGCTACATGTGTGAGAATCACTGCAAGATTGGATATTTGGCAGGCTTCAAGCTTTGAATCAGTACAAAATTGATTAAATGTTGAAACTGATGAACTGAAAACAGCTAACAGCAATGGCCTGAGGCAGTTCTCCCTTGGGAGAACATCTCCTAGTCTAGGTGCTACCACAGAAAGGGTCATGACTAGCATACCTTCTCTTTGTGTTCAAAGGCCTCAGATATGGATCTCAAAAGCTCAGACAGGTCCATAGGGAAAGAGATGGTTCATAAGAACCTGGTCCCAGGTCATCTGGGACTTTAAAGGAGAACCAGAATCCTGAACAGGGAGGAGTTGGTGAGAGGATGGAAAGGGGACGGGGAAGGGGCAAAACAGGGCAGGGGGAGGGTTGGCAATGGGGCAGGGGTGGGCGGAGTAATTAAACAAGGGACCTCCAAGCTTTATAAAGCTCAGGGCCTCGCCAAGTCTAAATCCGGCAGTGGTCATTTTAGGCAAACTGACATCACTACAGAGCTTTCACTTTTTCCAATGGATTCAATACATTTCAAGCCAACCTTTAGTTAAGTGAAGGTTTTGCAGATTTTCTGTGGCTGGAGACTCCTTACTATTGGCTGCACAGTCCCTTCCAAAGTGCTGCTCTGAGCAAGCACCTAGGGTCACAGAGCAGTAAAGCAGGCCATGTCTCCTAGCATAAACAAAACAGGATTTATGTACGTCAAACAAGGATAAGTTTCTCAGGCAGTTTTTGCAAGAGTCCAGTGAAATTTTCTTAAGACCCAGCACTCTCTGTGTCTGCCTGGAGAGGCTGCAGCTCTCCTCTAAACATGCAACATGGAAGCTATAACCTCCATCACTAACCACTGCAGCACTAATAATAGCACTTTCTACTTGCAAGGGGCATCGGAGTACTTGGCAAACATTAATTAATGAAGCTCCACAATACACATGGGAGGTGGTTAAATGTGATCATTAGAGCAACAAGGAGTTCAGCACTTTCCTCCCTCTAGGGAAAAGGCTGTTGCTTGAGCCAGTGGCTGGTGTCTAGTACAAGGGGTCCTTAGTGGCACAAAAATGAAATGTTTGCATAAATCTGGCCATAGACAGATACAGATGTTTACATTTTGCATCGGAAATGCGACTTTTAGAGATGCTAATAATAATAATAATAATAATAATAATAATAATCAATAACTAGGTATTTATATACCGCCTTTCTGGTCATCGGATTACTCCTCTGACTTTATTCAAGGCGGTTTACTTAGGCAGGCATTTCTAAATCCCTCAAGGGGATTTTGACAATCATGGAGGTTCTCTCTTTCAAGAACCAACAACATTTCAGAATGGATCTTCCTAGTTTGGTCTCACTTCTGGCCTCCGGTTCTCCCATGCAGGCTGACAAGCAGCTCCATCTCTCACATGGAGGGCAGCCAAGACGCTTCTTGCCCACCAAGAGCAGGTGGAATCACTCAGCTGGACTTGTCAGCTGCTTCAAGGTCTCGCCATTCTCAGCTGTTCAGGGAGCTGCCGGTGTCCTCGAACTGGTGTGTCCATCATTGGTGTGATCATTGCCCATCATTGGTATGATCACATCTGATTATGGGTCAATGACAGGGTTTGATCCTCAGTCCTTCAACACTGTATATCCTTTCTGTGTACCAGGACACACTAGTCCTGCAAGGGAATCTACAAAGCCTAAGCACACTTAAATGAAACTCCATCTTCTTGACCTGCCCCACGGACTCTCAGAGATTGTAATCCTGTTCCGTTTGTGCTCGATTTGTACTACTGTACTCATTCCTCATGCTAATTTCCTCAATTTATTTTTCGCAGTCTAATAACACAACCCAAACAAACATCTAAGACAGTGGAATAGAGGTTCCCCTGTCGTATAATAACCATACAAAGGTGTGTGGCGGCCATCTGGGAACTACCCCTGCAAATGTTGGCAGAGCTGACAGTTCACTGCTGCTACCAGCTACCTTTGGGAGTGCAGGTAAGCCAGTAGAGGGGGCAGGCAGTTGGAGGAATGGGACGGGGAGGGGATAGACAAGGAATTGTCTGGGTGGGGAGGGGCCAGGAGGATGGGAGGAGGAACAGTAAAGAGTCCTGGCAACATCAGAGTACACCAGGATCCTATCCCCATTCTTTCCCTTTCTCTCCTTGGTTCTGTGCCAGCAAAATGGCTGGCACAAATCCAAGGGGACCTGTGTGGGCAGCAGATGCCTCCCCACAGGATAAGGGAACAAATATTCCCTTACCATGAGGAGACCTCTGTGACTGCCTCCTTCCACTATAGGAGGCAATGTTCACTCTGTTAGCACGACTGCATCAGCAGGGGCGTTTAGTTAGAACTGGGCTGCTCTTTCACCCTTGTGCTCCATTATGATCTGGTCTCAAGGCCTTTCTACATGATTGTAGCGTATTTCATCAACATTATTTTGAGGGAGGAGAAATGGCCGCATTTGCCCAAATTCAGTAACATTTTTTACCTAGCAGTAAGTTTTTGATTTTGATCCACCACCCAATTGGCCAGTCATAAGACTGGGCCAATCAGTTATGCCGGATTTCGATCCTGCATGACTTGCATCCATAACAGTAAGTCCCATTGAACTCACTGGGGTTTACTTCTGAGTAGACATGCATAGGGTTATGTTGAAAATGAGCTAGCCTGAATGCATCTTATATTACAGACCCTTATCATAAGTCCCGAAAGATTTTTGAGGTGGGCAAGATTTCACTTCAGATTCTGTTAGGACATGCCTAAAGGAAGGGTAAAATATTGGGTAGACATCTGGCAACCCGAGCAGAAGGCTGAAATCCTATACCCACATTCCTGGGAGTAAGCCCAATTGGACACAATGGGACTTACTCTTGAATAGACATGCATAAAACTGGGCTGTATGTTTTGTAGGGTGCCCAAAACAAAATGGCATCCTAGAAGATTTGCAGCACAAATCTTATGCATGCCTACTCAGATGTAAGTACCACTGTGTCCAATGGGGCTTACTCCCAGAAATGTGAGCATAGGATTGTTGCTTTATGCCCCGGTTGTCAAATGTCTACTCAAGGTTGCCAAATGTTCACCTCAAAAATCCTGTGGGACGTATGGTCAGGGACTAGACTGCTAAGAACAAAGGCAACTTATCCTTCTCTTCTGGAAGAACTTGCTGTGCTTCTCTGTAATTAAATCCAGGCAAGTTTTAAACAGTAAAATACAAAGCTGACAATCAATCTCATCATCATATTAAGATACTCCATGGTTTGTTTTATGAAGCCATTAATACACATCTTGGGTGGTGGAAGTCAACCATGATATAAATTAATCGTTCCATAAAATATGCCCTGTTAGTCATCCCGTTTGACTTAAATAACAGACAGTAGAAAGCATGTGGCAGAGTCAGTATCGAGCACTTAAGAAGAAAATACACAATAGGATGTCTTTAAGAAACAGCTCTGTTCAAAGTTACATCAGTCAATGGGGTTACGCGTTTCATTCATCATCTGGATTCAGATCCCATCTCTTCCATGAGCCCATCATATGACCTTGGGCAAGGTGTTAGTCTTGGCTTCCCATCTGCAAAATGGGAATAATAGTGCCAGAGTGGATGGACAGAATGAAAGATCACTTTGCCACATTTTCAGCCCAATCCTACGTTTTTCACTGCTGTAGCATGTAGCCAAGCCAAAGCAGGATGCACTGCATGCAATGGGGGGGGGCAATTGGGAGAGGTAAGGGAACATATTTTCTCTTACATCTCCATAAACATATCAACTCCCAATGGGTCTCCTCTAACTTCCACCAGCTTTTTAGCTGGTGCAAGGAGACAAAGGAAACATGTCGGCTTGCTCTGGAGGGGAGAGCAGCCAGCACAAGTTGCTCATACTGGGTGTCACCCCCTCCTGCTTCTAACGTGCCCCGGACCCACCCTCAATCCTCCCAACCCCTGTCCCATTCCACCCACCCTGCCAACTTAACCAGTATCGGTGGGGCTCCTTTTCACTGCCACTGTGTGCAGGGTCCTCCCCACTGTTTGTGGCAACGGTCCAGAAGCACATGGCTACATGTATTTCTGGACTGGCAGTCTTGACGCCCTAAAGTACATGCAGCTGAATAGGATTGAGCTGATATTTATTGTTGCTTTTGCACAAGGCGTTACCATGGATCCATTCCAGAATATTTAAACAGGAGTCGAGTGCTGTTATTGGTATATCTGAGCTCCCCAAATTAACATGCCTATGGGTGCCATCCTAACCCCTTATGTCAGTGCTTTCCAGCACTGGCATAGCAGTGCCAATGGGACGTTGGGTCCCTGCAGTTGGGTGTCACTGCAGTTGGGTGTCACTCACGGAGGCCTCCTCAAAGTAAGGGAATGTTTGTTCCCTTACCTCAGAGCTGCATTGCCCTTATGTCAGTGCTGGAAAGCACTGACATACAGGGTTAGAATTGTGCCCTGAAAGGATGGTCCAGTCATCCCATCTTATGTTGCATCATAGGATGCCTCGTCATGTCAAACAAGACGAGAGGAGTCAAATATATTTCTCATAAGCACTCTTGCTCAGTTGATGGCCTTACAAAAACCTGAGGGATTGTACTAACTTTAGTGACTCTACACTGGACCATATTCTGGGGACAGGGGTGTATATTGCTGGGGACAGGAGTATACCACTCTGATCTGTGTTAGTTACTCGCATAGGCACACAAATAGAGGGGGATTTTTTGTTATAGGCCAGTTGATCATGCAGAATGAGACACAATGGACAAAGACACTGTCTGAGTTTTCTACTATGAGGTCCTTTTATAGTAGTCCTGAACAAAATTCAGCCACCAGTGGACGGCAGTAAACAGGGATGGGCACTTGTGACTTGCAGATTTGACTCAAATAACAAAAACGTGTTTTCTGAAACTCATGGAACTCAACTCAGGCACTGACTCGTGACTTGGGGCTCTGACAGGTAGAGTCAAAATTTGTAACATGACTCACAGACTTGCCATTTTGGGTCCGCAACTTGGCGACTCAGCTTCGTGTGTATGTATGTGTGCTTGCTTTCTATTTTTTTCATTGCTTCTGTTTCGGCCTTAATGACCTTGTGGGCGATCTAGAAGTCAGCATCCGAACCAGTGTGAACTGCAGACTTGGTGGAAGGTGGGTAGGTTGCCTCCAGGAGGCGGGGGCTGTGTTGTGGAGAGGAGGAGGGAGGCTGCACCAAGCTGGGGGGAGAAACCAGAAGGAAGCAGGGGCAGCCAGGACACGGGGGGGGGGCGGGCTCTCTTGTCCATCTTGGAAGGAATGGATGATTGATTGGTCGAATGGGTGGCCTGACTTTTTTCTCTGGACAACAGAGGGGAGAAGGGGGAGCCCAATGGATAAAGGAGGGGATTCTGGCAATAGGAAAATGCCTGGATAGCCCAGGGAGGGGGCTAATGAGGTAGGAGGAGGCATTTCCTTGTGATAGAAGAAGAACACTGTCATGAACTGTTGTTTCATGTAGGTTTTATTTTCTCTCGTAGTGGTATTAGAACTAGCTAGAGCTCCTCGTGTGTAAGAGCTGCAGATGAGGGTGGTTAGCTTAATTAGTGGGAGGAAAATCCCTTAGAGAATGGAATCTAGTGGTGCTTTCCCAGAGGATGAGACATAAGGGGGAAGTTAGCCTCACCTTGGTGCTGTGGGTAAAGGAGAGATGTTAATGTAATTCTGGCTAATCAGTAAAGCAGTTAGACTGCATGAGGTTTTTATTCTTTCTTCTTCATTGCTTTTATCAGGCAGCTCACAAAAGGGTTTTGCCTTGGGGGAATCCTGCGGGTTTGGGGGCCTCCTAGAAATGTAGTATTCTTATGTAATTGTATATCTTGGTTGTATAGAAGCCCCCCCCTTTGTTAGTTGTAATAATTAATAGAGCTTAATAAACTTCTGGGACTCTTTGAGGTATTTGGGAGCCATTACTCTTTTCTCTTACAGAGGGTAGGAGAGAAAAATTGAAGAGAATCCCATTAAACATTGTTATATTGCAAGAAAGAGGGATTTAGCCCAGAGAATCCCTCTAGTGCAGTGGTTCTCACACATTTAGCACCGGGACCCACTTTTTAGAATGAGAATCTGTCAGGGCCGACCGGAAGTGATGTCATGACAGGAAGCGACATCATCAAGTAGGAAAATTGTCAACAATTCTGGGCTACAATCCTACCCACACTTACCCAGGAGTAAGTTCCATTGACTATCATTGTTAAAAGAATATACATAGTAGCCTGTTCAAAGTACAGGTCTGTAACATTTCCCCAAATGCCATCACATACCACGGTAGTATCAAGTCTATATGAAAAATAAAATATTGAAATGAACAGGGACCCACCTGACATTGGCTTGCGACCCACCTAGTGGGTCCTGATGCACAGTTTGAGAAACACTGCTCTAGCGATTCTGGTTCCTGAGCTGATGGCAGCAGGGTAGCTACTCAGGAGGCTTTCCTAGCTAGTTATCATGGAATTGAACCGGAGGAGGGGGTATTTCCCTCCCTTTGGATCCTGACAAACATGTTCCAAATTCGTGGCTTGTTTGAAGTTAAGGACTTCAACACATCACTGATGGGAACATCAGGACAGTGTTAAATGGGAACTCCAACACCCCCCCACCTCTATTTTTTCTGCAAAGTCATGCCTGATTTGTGTCTTGACTTGCTTTTTGAAAAGACTCTGACGCGAGTCAAAATGACTCTAAAAGAGGCTCAGGACAAGTTATGATGGCCATCCATTATGACTCTCGAGTGAGTCAAGGGGTGGAGACTTGCAGCTTGCTGCTGTGACTCCGGCACATCCCTGGCAGTAAATGTGCTCCTGAATGCTGTACAAGCGTTTCCCAGAGCTGGAGAGTCTGATGCAGGACCTTGGACTACAGGCACACGGTTTTGAATTTGTAGGGATGGGTGGGAAAAGAAGCAGATAGAACATTGGGTCAGTTATTTGTAAATCACTACCATAAATGATGAGGTCCCAAATTTACCAATCCCATTTCTCTGTTCTTGCAGGCTCTTTTCTACAGCTTGATCCTTCTTCCTTTGTGCTACCAGGTGACCTCCCGTTGAAAGTGGATCACTACCTACACTGATCTCACTGTCTCTTTGGAGCCAAGTCACGGCAAAGCAAGTTAGCAATTAAAATATCAATCCCGCGAAACTGTCCCAAAAATGAATTAAATTTGAAAGGGTTCAGCAGCCAGAGAATGATATATTCACTCCTTCTTCTTCACAGATCCTGACCTCCTATAATTCATGACTATAAGAATTGGCTTCAGCATCGCAGTGTCTTCTGTACGAGCTGGGCCAGACAAGTCAACATTCTGGTGGGGTAATAAATATTTTTCTGGATGAATTTCAAAGGAAGAAATACAGCTACTGTTACCCTGCACATGCCTGATCTCTTCTGATCTCGGAAGCTAAGCAGGGTCAGGCCTGGTTAGTACTTGGATGGGAGACCGCCTGGGAATACCGGGTGCTGTAGGCTTATACTATAGTCTTTCAGGATTGAAGGTTGCCAACCAAATGCCTACGAGGAGGACCTGGAAGTGGAATGTTTGAATGATCCAGAACGCATTGCAAAGACTTTAAATTACAGTGTTATTACTGGACGTACATTTGGCCCACTGGAAGCATTTTTCATGAGATGGTATGCTCTCCACCTCATCCATTCTCTCCTTCGAGTCCGCGAACCCATCGCTGCTGCAGACACTTCTGTTTTACACTCGTGCTGTCTGAGCAAACTTGTAAAAGTTATACAGTGGGCCCTTTTTATCGGTGGGCTTGACACCCGCAGATTTGAACATCCATGGATGCTGAGCCACGCTTCAGAGGACCTCCCAGACACGACCAGAAGTTGCCAACATGAACCAGAAATGGCTTCCTATCATATCTGGGAGGTCTTCTGAGGAGGCTGGGAGGCCAGTGCAACCTCCTGAGGGCCCAGCCCAGCCTCTAGTTAAGTTATTGCAGCGCCGTAACTCTGGCCCCTGGTGGATTTTAGCATCCATGGCTTTCAGTATCCATGGTTGGCAACCTTCAGTCTCGAAAGACTATGGTATAAGCCTACAGCACCCGGTATTCCCAGGCGGTCTCCCATCCAAGTACTAACCAGGCCTGACCCTACTTAGCTTCCGAGATCAGACAAGATCGGGCATGTGCAGGGTAACAGACATGTCTGACATGAAGATAATGGGAAACACCATGTCTTATATTTAACAAGGATCAAGGATACCGAGGACCCACTCTGCTGGATCCAGAATTATTCTTCTATCTGTGTCAGTGGTTCCCAAACTTTTATGCATGGGTCCCACTTTTAAAACAACACTCTATCAGGACCCACCTGGGTTTGCCAAACTTTTACAAAAAGATCTAGAAAGAAATAATATTTTTATTTATTTATTTATTTAGGGATCTGATTCTCTGCAGTGCAATTAGCAGTTACCTGATTTTTTGAATAACCTCAGGGATTGAGGCTATTAGTCAGCTGCTCCTGCCATCCCCTGTGTTTGCACTGGAGGCTCTGCTATGGGTGCGATGCCACCCACCAAATATCAGGTCGCGACCCACCAGTGGTCCCAACCCACAGTTTGGGAACCACTGATCTGTGACCTATTATTCTAGAAGCAACTAGCTCTGTAAAAATAAACTCACTTCCTGTAGAAAATGAGCCCATCAGGGAGAAGATTACATGGAAGCCTTTCTCCATTTTCTGCAAGCAGGGAGATTTGACATGAAGGGACAGGAAGCAATTGCACGTCTGCATTTTGAAGCAGTACAGTCCAAGAAATGACCAGGGCCATTCTCTGAATATGCTGGTTGTTGCTATGCTTTTATAGTTTCAATATTGAACATCAACCTTTCAGATCATATTTATGTTGTGAACTGTGTGTTTATATAGCTACATGCTGCGTTCTCAGTTTAGGAATCTCTGGGTAGTGTGTGAACTCACTGATGGCCCTGCTATTATGAATATTTTAATATCCTTAAATAACCAGGGGATGTTGTTGCAGTTTGGCCCTGTCCTTATATAGCCATAAAGGCATCAATCATTTTGTTTTTCATTTGGTTAGCTAATTGCTGGAGGATGCAGCTGGGAAAGTTTAAATTCACACACCCTATAAAGTGTTCTGCTGAATCACACAGACAGTCTCTCTAAGCTCAGCCTGTTTCAAAACAGGGGCTAGACAGATGGATCTGAAGGGACTACAAGTAGGTTCCACGTGCAGATCTACCTGGAGAGGATGCAGTAGCCCTCCCCAATTATATACGGTATCTACAGTGTCTGACGTGGCAAGGTATACTACCACTGAACATGGCAGTTCCACTGAGTGATCATGACTGATAGCTATTGATAGACTTCACTCTGCAAGATACTGATTTTTCTTTTGTTCTCTCTCATCAGTCTCTCCCATGAGGTGCAGGTGGGTATGTGCCCTCTAATCAGATTCTGATGGCTTCTACCACCTTGTAGAGACATCTGTCCTCAAGGAAGCATCCTGCACTATCAAGGAACATTAAGAGAGCAATACTGAGTGCTCATTTGTGCCAGCCCAGGAATGTTGTGAACATGCCATAAAGCACGTTTGCAACTACTTGACAGCTGGTTTGGCCAGCACGGAGACCTGTGCCTCCAGCCTCAGGGGGGGTAAATTTGCATCGGCCTGGGCAGGTCGGCACAGGGGGTGGGAGGGTGGAATGAAGGTGGGGAGGGGGCGTTCTGGGGCAGGGGAGAGTGGGCCAGGAGGCAGATCAGACCCAGGAAGTGGGTGGGATCGACTGCAGCAGTGCAGGCTGAATCCTAACCCCCATCCCTGCCTGAGTAGCCCCATAGGGATGGCTGGGGTTTTGCTTGGGGTAAGGAAAAATATTGCCTTACCCCAAGTTGCTCACTCGGCCTGCCTGTTCCAATGCAGGAAAGGATTGGGCTGTTCCTCTTTTATCAAAACATAGTTTCTGATCAGGCCTGCCTTAGGGCACCCTAGTGATAGTCCACCTACCACATCAGACTAAAACCTTGTATCACAATCATTCTGTTTGAAAAATTTGTAATGGGTGCAGGGAATCTTCATGGTGCATGGGAACGTCTGAGGCAGAGGAAGGCATCGGTCTACCTGTCTCCTTACAAATTGTCCATAGGCTTGAACTCCTCTTTCTTATTATCTAGCATGGGTGTAAGTTGCTACATTATAAATCAGTAAACAAAAGTACAAATGATTTCCTTCTTTGTTTGTGTTTGTTCTCTTAGAACAGGGGTGCCCAAACCCCAGCCCCAGGGCCACATGCGGCCCTCCTGACCTCTCAATGTGGCCCTCAGGGAGCCCCCAGTCTCCAATGAACTTCTGGCCCTCCAAGTATTTGTTGGAGCCCACACTGGCCCAATGCAGCTGCTCTCAGCGTGAGGGCGACTGACCTCTCGTGTGAGCTGTGGGATGAGGGCTTCCTCCACTGCTTGCTGTTTCACATCTGTGATGCAGTAGCAGCAGCAAAGGAAAGGCCAGCCTTGGTTTGTGCAAGGTCTTTTATAGACCTTGAGCTATTGCAAGACCTTCATTCATTCATATAAGTTCATCTTTAATATATTCATTTATGTAAACTTATGCAAATTTATTCAAATTTGAAATGTAAATTAATTATTTTCTTCCCTGGCCCCCGACACAGTGTCAGAGAGATGATGTGGCCCTCCTGCCAAAAGCTTTGGACACCCCTGTCTTAGAAGATAAAAAACCATCTTTTGTACCAAAATTTAAATGTAGCTCACATAACGTTAAACTTCCAATTATAAAGTTTGAATCATTCTAATGCCACAACCTGAATGTCTCTGATGAGGCAGCTCTTCAGTGTGTTTGCTCATTAAATATCTCCTGGGTGTAATTTTCAGCACCCCTGCATTCTGTACCTTGTGTGCCTGTGTGTGTATTCTTTCCGGGAGTCAGCAGTTCTTTCATATTTGTTTATTCATTTGAAGAATTTTTGCCCCACCTTTCCATTCAGAAGAAAGCTCAAAATGGCTTACATTTAAAAAAAACAAAAAAACACAACCATAGAAGAATAACAAAGTAATCCAGCACAAACATTTATAAAAGCTGCAGAAAAACCAAACACTGGGGCCAGGAGCCAACAAGAGAAATATTCAGAGAGTAACAACTAAATAATACTTGCTGAAATAATCAAATTGGGTCTTATATCTTATAATTCCAGCTCTATTGTGGAAGATATGTCTTTGCTCTTGGGGGGGGGAGGGTTTCTTTACACCAGGGCCCTCCAAATTATGGTCTGCAGGCTGGATCTGGCTTTTGGAGATAGCCCTCCCCCATGTGAACAGCTCTTATAGTACCCGATCTGTCGCATCTGCCCAGACATCCTGTCGCAAAGCAGGCTGGAGTGACGGGCAGTAGACGCAGCTGCCTAGAGTGTCCCTGTGTCGATATCGGGTACCGGGGCGGCAGCAGTGCAGTGGGACCGTAAACGCTGGCCAGGACGGGGAGGGCTTTCCAGCTGCACAACAGTCTCCAGTTTGGAGACAGCTGCTCTACACCATGTGTATAGGTTAACAAAGGGGAAGAGCATCACTGAATGACCAGGAGCTCTGTCCATATCTCAGTTGTCATCATCCAGTAAACGACCATGTCCATGTAACCAGTTTCCTGAGAGGGCCCAGGTTTATGGAAGCAATTCACAGCAAGCGCAGATAACAACCCAAAGGTAGAGTGAATCACAATCAACTTTATGTTTTGGACTTAGACACAGTTAACCAAGCTTAGGAGATATGCCTTTGTTCTGTGTTAGCGCACAGGCTTAGCATGTGTGCTCAATTCTGCACATCTCCAGTTATAAAAGAGCACACTTAGCAGAAACCTTGGATTGTTGGTGCCAGTCTGAAAGCATTCTCCAACCAGGACTTCTGACAGTCAAGGTCTAGTGCCTTAGCCTAATTTACCACCACTGGGGCAGTCCAAGACTTGTGGCGCCTGAGGTACGCAAGTCAGACGCTGCCCCCCTTACCCAATGATGTGTCATCCTCTGCTCCTCCCTCTCCAGTGTCTTCACTCAGCACCCTCCTCCCCTCTACGTTTCCTTCTCTGATGCCCTCTTCCTTTTCCAAACAAGGAGGTAGAAGGGGAAAGGGGAGCAGATGGCACTGAGTGGCCTGGCACATTTGTCTGCAAAAAAGCGAGCAATCCTTCAAAATACTTTGAAGCAGGGGGCTGCTTCTAGCCTGGTTGCCGCTTCTGAAAATTTATTTCTAAATGTGTTTAAAAAGGCCATGTGCTAGATTATACATGGGCATATTCTGCAGCCCATAATAAGTGAAGAGAACTCCCAGGCCCACACCACTCATGTAAACAAATTTGGTGTCTGTGAAAATATCGGTTTCCCTGCACTGTGTAAACCAGGCTTACTTCTCGGAAGACAAGGCAAAGCAAGAAGCACATAAATGTTCTGTGGGAAAGCTCATCTTTTCAGCGATAAGGTAGGAAACCACCGGGGGATGCAGGCACATTGCAAATGTCACCTGCTTTACACACAACATTTCCCATATGAAGGTAATCCCTTTGTAGGAAGGAGTGTAAATAGATGTGTCGGAGTCAATTTCCGCAAGTGGTGAGAAATGCAAGGAAGCAGGGAAAGCTTCCTTTAGAGTTGGGAGGGGGGAATGGAGGACTGGTGTGACTAATGGCCCAATCCTATGGACTGTTTTATGATGGTGGAACTTGCCTCCTGCCATTGTAAATGCTGTGGCGCTGCTGTAAAAGGCACACCACTGCTGAGCATGTCGGAGTTGCTGGTGCAAATGGCTGGCAGACTTGCACATATGCCAGAATGTGTGTGTGTGTGTGTGTGGTGTGTAAGTTCCCTTTACTGTGAAGCCCATCACTAGCACATTTCCTTGTGAATCTCCTGGGAAATAGTCTATGAAAAGTACAATACAAAACCAAATTGTATTCTGTTTATATACATAATTCTCAGTGCATCTGGACAGGAATATGCCCTGTGGCCTCTGCCGTACCACATCTGATTCTCATTTGGTGCCTGCCATTCCTTCCTGCGATAAAGCTTTTAGAGCCGTTTCAGTGGCACGAGGAGGGAATTATAGTGCGGGCTGTTTATTTTGTCAGGCTGTGCTGCTTCGTCCATTGACTGGTCGGCCTGCTGTTTGGTTCTAATGGACTCTCCTCTCCAAGGAGATTTGTATCAGCTCTGCATTCTACATGAGAAGCCAATTGGGGTGGGGGGTGGGGTGGAGGAAGAATTAGTGTATATATGTATTATTGCTTCAATCCCCCCAATATCATGTTGTAATTTTGGCAGAAGTCGGATTTTCATTGCCGTAATTGGAAACTTAGTGGAAAAAAGTCTAGGAAGGCAAAGCATGTCTGCCTTTGACTTGGAGCCAAATATTTCACTGAAGAAAATGGATGCTTTCCCCGTGATTGCAGGGGAGTCGCTGATTTACACCAGTGAGCATCTCTGGCCTTCTGTGCCTGGAGTGAAGACTCAGTACAAATTAGTTACACACCACATATGGGTCACAGCCTGTGTTTCTCCACTTCCGGCTGTGCTGTCAGATCGGGTCAGATGTGAGCCTTGGACACTTCTTTTCTTTCATTATGGAAGGGAGAGTGATTACAGCCAGGGTCACCCAGTCCTCAGAGCCACTGATTCGAATCATGCTTGATGTTTCTTTAGCACTTCCAAGTCTTGAAAATACCTCACGGACATTACCTCAGATGTACAGCAAATTAACTGGGGACTGTCTCCAAGTGAATTTCCCCTTCTTTCTATTCCTTGGGATCAGAAAAAAGCAGGCCTGTGTTTAGAGCCCTTCCAGAAAACTGTAAATAAACTTGTAAAGAAATCACCCTCATCTTACTATGGTGTTTCTATGGAGTTACTGTTACTATGGAGCCTGAATGCAATAATCAAGATTTAATACAACAACCCTATAAGGTAACCACCTGTTGTTATGCCCACATTGGAGATTAATCTTTAATTTGACAAAATATCTGGAAGTGTCTTCTCTCTTAATCTCTGTTTGACTTAATTCATTGATCAACCATCATTGGGTTAATCATTATTGGGTGGGGGCTGTTCAGATAGCCATTCTGTCTGAGCTCTTCTGCCATGCTCTTCTGCAAAGACCTTATTTAATCTTCTGCAATCTCCTCGTCCCTTTTGATCTCTGCTTCTCCTCACCATCCAGTGGGCCAACTGATTCTCTAGCAGATTTCTTGTGTCTAACATATTTGAAAAAGCTTTTATTATTTCCCGTACCGCCAGTGGCGTCACTAGGGTTTGCCTCACCCGGTGCAGGAGGCCAGCATCTCAGCTCCACGATGGACCTCCTCCCATGCAGTGGGCGGGGCAATGACCCAGGTGGTGGGCATAGTGATGTACCATTGTACCACCCCACTGGTTTTTTGGCTATACCTTTTGATAGAACATTGATATTTCAACATTTTTTTTTATTGTATTCTGCTGTAAATTACATATCAAATGGTATATAACATGATGGTATCATTCCTATAAATCACTATTTTAGTGATTTTGGTCACTAGTGGTGTTACTCCCCCAAGGGAGTAACTTGTAACTTTACTAGTAATCTTACTAACACCTTATTGGTTTCATGCTGTGTCATAATAACATATCATTGGCTCGTCGAACAATCAGTGTCATTGGTCAGTTTTGAATTAAGGAAATGTACTTTTTTGTTACATAAGACAGTTGCATTTTTGTTTTCTTGTTTTTTGGCCATAACTCTTGACAGAATGCAGATATTTCAGTCCAGTTTTGTTCACTGAATTCCACTGTAAATTATACATTGAATGGTATATAACATGATGGTATTATTCCTACAAATCACGATTTTAACTATTTTGGTCGCTAGTGCGCGTCATCCCCCTGTGCGTGTCACCTGGTACAGCCCGCACCCCCTAGCAACGCCATGGCCTACCACCCAATTCTGTGGGCTTCAGCCACCAGCAGAATTTCTGTTCCATTGGCAGCAGCTGCTGAAAAGTCTTCCCGCACACATTGCTGGATCTACAGAGACACACCAAGGCAGGTAAGATGATGGAGAAGGCAGGAGGGGCAGGGTGAGGGAGGAACAGGAAAGGGAGGGAGTGAAACTGGGAGGGGAACAGGCATAATGGGGGGCGAGGAAACTGCAGGATGGGGTGATCTGGCGATGCTGGTACTCACAGAATCTAATCCCCCTTTTCTGCAGGCTCCCCACCCCTTCTTTCTTCAGAGTTGTGCTAGCAAAATAGCCTGCTCTCCCATTGCAGAGTGGGAGACTTACCCAGGGGTAAGGAAATCCCCCTTTCCCTGCTGAAGACTCCTGATCTGCCCCTTTGCTGAATCCAGTGCACCCTTTTTTAGTGTAGATGCACCAGAGGGGAGGGGGAACCGTACATGGTATTGTCTATATGCTCCTCAATATCTTTCTTTGTCAGACATAACTGCAGAGATTATGTATGTGAAAACCACAAAAAGTACTTTGGAGAAGTAGTGGAGACTGTGACCTGTGCCTGATTTCAGGAGGATTTAATGGTGCATTCAGATTTTATGACTGTTATAATGTTCAAAGCCTAATGGTGGAAGGGCTCTTTTTCTGCCTGCCGCATAGTTGTTATAGAACAGGCACCAGAGCTCCTTCAGCATAAAATAAATAAATAACTGGGTTGCTTGAAAAGTGAGGGAGAGCTGTGTGCGATCTATTCCCTAATTTATTTGCCTTGGTTTCGCTCATTGCATTATGACTAGACTCAAGCTGTCTGAGTAATTCGATTTGCATAGAGATGCATCAGACATAAATTGATCATGTGTATCTCTAATCATTGAGTGGGAAAGTTTCACCTCTTGAATTTCTGCCTGGAGACATCCCTCCTCAGCCCAATGTCAAACTGAAAGATCACCCATGCTTTGGGTACCTGCCACAGGAAAACATTGCAAACGTCGACGTTTGGGAATATCCCTTGCAACCATGAATTCAAGCTGCTGTTCGTTCTGACTCAGTTTCTACTCCGTAATATGGGAACGGTAATTCCTGCCAATCTTACAAGGCAGTTGAATAATTCTACTGCTTAGCATTTGTATAGCACTTTCATCAGTTTTATAACACTACACCACTAGTGAAAGCTATAATTATACCCATATTGCAGCTGGGGAGAGGAGACTGAGCAGGACTACTGATGGAGATCTTATTACTATAGAGTAAGATTCAAACCAGGAAGGCACAGCTTCATGGCTCAATCCTATGGACCTTTTGTGACAGTGGATCTTTTGTTCCACTGGCTCAAAAAGCCCAGCAATTGCATTAAGAGAGCAATCCTGAGTGCTCATGCTACCGTCACATGTGACATAGCAGCTGGCAAAAACAGCAATCAAAGTCACCTGCCAACCCAGGGAAATTGGGAGAGGTGGTAGTTCATGGGTGGGAAAGGGGAGGTTTGGGTCAGGGAGGGGGAAGGCAGAGACTGGGGAGTGGATGGGAAGAGGTAGATCTTTGCAGCAAACGTGCTTGCTGAATCCTATTCCCCATTTTCCTGCCTCCTTCCTCTCCTCAGACTTACACCAGCTACATAGCTGGCATGGGTCCAAAGAGACCCATAAGCAACCTGAAAGCCTAGCAAGGGACAAGTAGAAATAGTTTTTTACTTATCTCTGGTTGGCTTTCTGGTTGTCGTCGCCCCCCCCCCCGCTGCCATTGGGTGAAGTGCAAGCTCCATCAGCCCAGTTCCATCACGCACCATGGTGGGGGATGCCATTACACCAGCTCTCAAGAGTAACAGAAAGAACAACCAGGATAATAAATGAAAGAGGTGTCCTGACAGTACTATTAATAGAATGACTGTAAAATCATCAACACCACCATTTTGAATGTCTTGCTATAGGGTGTGGATTGTGAATGCTTCGATTACATGTTGCTCCATGCAACACTATCCATTTTTGTGTATCAATAAAGCTTCTCACAGGCACAGAATGATGATTCTGAAATACAGTTTCTGGCTAGGCAACACCAGAAGGACTCTGAGTAATTCCACATACAAATTTCTTGGGGGGGGGGGAGAGAGAGGGAGAGAGCATTTTAAATATCACAACCGAGCAGGATAAAGGGAGCATTTCATGATTCATGACTAGGGGCCCTCAAGTTCTCTGCCAGCTTCATCCTCACCTTCAAAAAGAATACAGTCAGACAGAATCCCTGAAGCGTAGCAGAGACATTGCATCCAGATGGAGTCTCAGCTTATAAGACATGTGTTTACCTTGATGTAGAAACCATCAGTTAATAAAATGATGGATTAAAGACATTCAGGACATTTTTCCTATGGAAAAAGGTAGGCTGTAAAGCAGAAGGACAGATTATGGGTTGGAGTGAAGTTTGATATCCATGTTTGATTAAGTGACAAGAAAAAAGAAAAAAAAAAGGCCAAGATTGGAAACATCTGTAACACACAGTCAAAGTGAAATGATACTTATTTGTGTCCATGTTTTTACAAGTGCGCCCTAGTTAATATTTTTATGGGACTTCTGGGTGGCTTTACATAGGGGTGATAGCTCAGTGGTAGAGTAAAGGCTTGGTATGCAACAGGCCTCGGGTTCAATGTTTGGCCTTTCTAGGTAGGGCATGAAAAAAAGAAACCGCCTCTGTCTGAAACCCTGGAGAATTGCTGACAGTTGTTGCAGACCATACTGAGCTAGAGGGCCCATTGGTCTGACTCCATGGGGTAACCTCAGACCAATAGTGTAGCTATAGGGGGCGGTGCAGTGTGGTACGTATCGCTGACACTGCAATGTGCCACGTAACTGGCCCCTCCCACTTGCTGTCAGAGCTATCCTGGGCAGTGATGGCAACGTGCTACGTGCAGCCATTGCTGCCCAGAATGGCTCAGAATGGTGAGTGGGAGGGGCTGGTTACATGGTATGTTGTAGCCTGCAACAATACTGCACTACCCCCCTGCTAGTAGCTGCTACGCTACTGCTTCAGGTCTTTGAGCATGGAAAAGATACATTTCCAGCCTAGTTTGCAGCAGGCATGTCATGTGTTCAAGAAATGTTCACATAGGCATTAATGCAGATTCATGTGCAGACTTCCTGATTCACATTAAAAGTCCTACATGCAATGGCAGAGGACGTGTGCTACAGCTTGCCAAATATATGCTAAGGCCCCCTGCGAATTGGGTTTCAGGCCTTCAGGTGCCGAATAAGGACAATAACTGCCATATGTAAAGAACATAATCAAAATGCAACTGTTACCCTGCACGTGCCTGATCTCGTCTGCTCTTGGAAGCTAAGCAGGGTCAGGCCTGGTTAGTACTTGGATGGGAGACTGCCTGGGAACAGCGGGTGCTGTAGGCTTATACCATAGTCTTTCGAGACTGAAAGTTGCCAACCAATCAAAATGCTGAGCAGTTAACTCATTCCTCACTACTCTCCAATTTGCATCTTTGAAGTGCACTGCTAGCTAAGTCACATCCTGTCTTTCCGATGCCAATCACTGTGACGTCCTTCACATGTCTTTGTGGTTGAAGTTCTGGTTGCTGTAGGATCTGTTGCCAGATGTCACATGGCTGGGTAAAGGTGATTAGCAATTGCTGATTGCTGCTTTGATTCAGAAATACTTTCACTAACAGTATTTATGTCTTCAGAAGATTGACTCATTCATAACTTATTGCTCCGAAGTTGCTAAAATTAGAATGTCTCACCACATACACACACGTTCAAAATGTTAGGCGGAGAAGAACAAATCTGAATAACTGGCAAAATTCTCTGGCAGATTTTTCTCAATGATCTGGATGCGCTATGAGTAGAATAATAATGAATCATATAGGCATCAGAAATACTTCCGTGCTGGAAGTTTTAGATTGCGAGCTCTTTGGGGACAGAGAACCATTTATTTTGATTTATTTTGCTATGTAAATCACTTTATGAACTTCTGTTTGTTGAAAAGTGATATTTAAATACAGGCTGGCCCCCATATCCACGAATTCCCTATCCGCTGTTTCAATTACCACAGATCCACAAATATGTTCCCCATCCCCACGGCCATGAAATTGCCTTCATTGTATTGGAGAAGCACTTGCAATGTGATGTTCTTGTTTAATCATCTTGTTTAAACTGAACTGCCAAATGTGCAGGCAATCAACCTGCACAACAGAGCCCTTCTGAGACCAGAGAGAGTACCTTTCAGAGGCCTTCCAGAGGTCTCAGAAGGCAAGGGCCAGAGGGGCTGCGCATAGCCTCTCCAGCCCTTAGAAAGGTCTTTCAGAGGCACTAGAAGGCCTTCTGAGAGCCATCACTTCTGGAAGTGATGGCACTTCTGAGCCACAGGGCATCATGACGTCATGTACCTCACCAGTGCAAGTTTGGATGTCCATGCTTTGGATGGATTTCTCAACTCACTTTGGATGGATTTCACAACTCCATCAGTCAACCTACAGTTGACTATACCTTCAATGCAACCACCTTCAATGCACATCATCAACCTTCATCTACCAGCTTTGGAGGACATCTATACATCTTGCTGTCTGCAGAAGTCACAGTATTCTGAGAGACCCCTTCCATCCGGCTCATAAATTCTTTGAACTGTTTCCTTCGGGTATATACAGAATGCTTTCTTTTTCTCTCCTATTCCTTCCTGAAGCCCCCAAGTAATGTAGTGTAGTTGAATCTTCAGAGGCAAGGAAGCATTTGTGGCTTGCTTTAGATTTGGGGATATGACGGCTATTTGTCAGTATGGTTTCCTGGGATCAATTGTATGTACCATACAGAGCTATTTTTAAAGGTTTGCCTCTTCCAGTATTCTTGACACGTCCTTAATGGGCCTTTCTCAAGTAAGATGGTGGCGGTGATATCTTTTTCATTACCAAAGGAAAAGTCAATAAAATGTCATTGTTAAAAACAGTAAAACAAAAAATGAAATCCATTACCATTTATACTAAACCCATTAAATAAACAGACATAGTATATGAGCGACCCATTAGGAAATGATGGACATGGCTGCAGAGCACAAAGGGCACCGTTCTCTGCAGAAACACAAGACTGCAGATTATAAATGGGAAGGGCACACTTCGAAAAAGGCATCGAAAAGTCATACTGACAATCTGAAAAAGTCAAAAATAGTTTATGGGTTTAATTTCTTTTGTAAATCATGACCATTTCCTCATCGGCTTTTAATCTGTTTTGCTTTTTTCAAGGACCACTTTTTCATGTTGTTGGCAACCTTCAGTCTCAAAAGACTATGGTATCGCGCTCTGAAAGGTGGTTCTGGCACAGCGTCTAGTGTGGCTGAAAAGGCCAATCCGGGAGTGACAATCCCTTCCACACCGGGAGCAAGTGCAGTCTGTCCCTGGTCTGACTCCCTGGCTATGGGCTTTGCCTCTTTGCCTCAGTCTGTTGGCCAAGTGTCTCTTCAAACTGGGAAAGGCCATGCTGCACAGCCTGCCTCCAAGCGGGCCGCTCAGAGGCCAGGGTTTCCCACCTGTTGAGGTCCACTCCTAAGGCCTTCAGATCCCTCTTGCAGATGTCCTTGTATCGCAGCTGTGGTCTACCTGTAGGGCGCTTTCCTTGCACGAGTTCTCCATAGAGGAGATCCTTTGGAATCCGGCCATCATCCATTCTCACGACATGACTGAGCCAATGCAGGCGTCTCTGTTTCAGCAGTGCATACATGCTAGGGATTCCAGCTTGTTCCAGGACTGTGTTGTTTGGTACCACGTTATATGGGTACCACTTTTGCAAGCCCCACTGACTTCCACCAGAGGCAGCAGCTGGGCACTGGAGTGGAAGGCTTGTCCCACATTTGGAGTTTGTCTCTACACCCTCTTTCCCCAACCTATACCTCTATAGAAGGGTCAGGATGCTGTACAGCCTCGTCCTGGCTACTGCCCCCCCCATCTCCACATCCAGGGCCAAGTGGAGCAGTTCCACATGGTCACCCTGGCACTGGGCCAAGTACCACCTGCCAGGTTGTGAAGTACTATTAATGGTGCTGGTTGGAAAAGCTCTGGTTGATTATGAAATCAAATTGCAATGTATGGGAAATAGCAAAATATGCACGACTGTTGAATGAATTTTTCCACACGTAAGAAAATGACAAAGATTGTGTTATTATATAGAACACCCTATTCCAGCTAATTCAAAATGTCCAGCTAAATTCAGTTCAGGAATTATAATCAAAGACAGCCATCAATCAATGTGTAGCCCAGGGGTGCCCAAACCCTGGCCCGGGGGCCACTTGCAGCCGTTGGGGGCTCCCAATCCAGCCCACAGGGAGCCCTCAGTCTCCAATGAGCCTCTGGCCCTCCAGAGACTTGAAATGGCCCAACACAACTGCTCTCAGTGTGAGGACGGCTGTTTGACCTCTCACCTGAGCTGTGGAACAAGGACTCCCTCCACTACTTGCTGTTTCACATCTGCGATGCGGCAGTGGCAGCGAAGGAAAGGCTGGCCTTGCTTTGTGGCTTGAGCTACTGCAAGGCCTTCATTCATTCATATAAGTTCCATCACAAATATATTCATTTATGTAAATTTATTCAAATTTTAAATATAAATTCATTTTTCCCCAGCCCTCGACACAGTGGCAGAGAGATGATGTGGCCTTCCTCCCAAAATGTTTGGACATTCTTAGTGTAGTCCATCGAATGCTAGAACCAGGAGGAAAGATGCCTAATGAGAAGTGTTGATGGAAGATGTCATTGAAGGTGAGGAAGTGAGGAAGCTGGAAGGTGAGGTAACTGCCCTTAAAAATGAAAACCACAGAAGCTAGTTCAGAAAACAGTGGCTGTTAGGTTTGATTTATGATACTTCTATGTGAAGTTCAGGTGCATGCATTTATTCAGTGCATCTGAGACCCACAAACCACACAGCATCTGTGCATAGCTGCCCCCCTGTTTTCTAGGAAAACAGCCTGCCATATATCACGTTGCCACAATGCGGATAGCAAGATAAGGAATACTCTCAGTGCTACAGATGCCAGTTTTCATTGCAACTGGAAGCACAGTCAATGGGAATAGGTGAGTTTCAAAGTGGCAGAGCATGCTGGGAAACAGAATTCAAAGCAGAGCACACACCTGACGTAGCACATTTCTGGTTTCTGAATGCATGCTAAAACAATCACAGTCGTGCCGATTGCAAATTATAGTTCAGGAAACTACTGAGCATATAGGTGTTAGTTACTCTGTCCCTCACCCTTCCCCCAAGGAATTCACAGCAATAAACTTAGCCTCTCAACCACACTGCACAGCCTGACAGGCGGAGAGGGTTCCTGTGTGCAAGGCCACCCACTGAGCATTCCCCACTTCTGAACTCAGTGCTCAAAGCCACGGCACTGCACCCTTCACTGAACTGGAAGCTTCTTCTGTAGAGAATAAAGGAGCTCTAGATATCTATGTAAGGAAAAAGAGACAGTTTATCATATTTCTATCCAAGCTTTCCCCCCATTGGTTATTCAAGATAATTCTTATGTTTTTTAACGTGCAGATGGGAATGAGAGCTTTCATTTCTTTTGCTGATTTGCATATCAAATGTGATATAGGTGAGGCGCAGGAATCCCCAGTAATGGTACCTCACTGGGCTCAACTGGATGTGTGACACTCATTTTTTTACAGGTGACAAACACGGGAGAACTTCACATTTCAGCCCCATAGCTCGTCTGCAGAAACTCTGTTTCCCAGATGACATGGCAGAAGGAAAACTATCTGGCTGCTCTTCCTCTCTCCCTTTTTAATACCTCATTGAACCAAGAATTACAACTAGCCCAGCATCACCTCCCTGCTCCCTCCTTCTTTACTTTTTCCCCTGGAATGAGGAATGAGGATTCAGAATTCTGGAGACTGTGTGCAACAGCGCCACCTGCTGCCGCCTGGCCTAACCATTTCCACGCTTTTGATGACATGACCTACTGCAGCAGCCCTTATTAGATTAAAAATGGAGTTGAGGTCTGTCATAGAACATCCTTGCACATTGATGGGGGCCAGGGAAGGAAATGTATATGATACACGCATTTGATGTGCACTTCCTGCTTTTGTATCGTTTGAAAAGGAAATCACATGTGGAAGGGGTGCTTGCTTAGTTGAAGAAAGGAGTGTGCAAAAGGGAGAAATCCTACTCCTTTAAGTAACAGCATTCTAATCTAAAAGGTACTCAGCAGCACCTTGGGGGTAGCAGGGGGGCAAATGCCCCAGGGCACCACTGGGTGGGGGGTGCCACTGCCAACCTGCCCCCTCTGCCCTTTTTGTTGTTCTTAACTTTTTTGCCCAGCCCACAGGTGTACACATTTGATACCTGTTGCATATATGTAACGTTGGACAGAAATGGCTTAAGGCCCCTTTACAGAGCCTTAGAAGGCCTTCTGAAAGCTTCCCTGACCCCAAAAGACCTTTTGAGGCATATAACTTCACATAAACTTCACATAAACTTCACATATAGGTTAATGGGTTCTGAGCTGTCTGTGACAGATCAGGAGAGAGATCTTGGGGTGGTGGTGGACAGGTCGATGAATGTGTTGACCCAATGTGCGGCGGCAGTGAAGAAGGACAATTCTATACTTGGGATCTTTAGAAAAGGTATTGAGAACAAAACGGCTAATATTGTAATGCCGTTGTACAAATCAATGGTAAGGCCAAACCTGGAGTATTATGTCCAGTTTTGGTCGCCACATCTCAAAAAGGACATAGTGGAAATGGAAAAGGTGCAAAAGAGAGTGACTAAGATGATTACTGGGGTGGGGCACCTTCCTTATGAGGAAAGGCTACGGCGTTTGGGCCTCTTCAGCCTAGAAAAGAAATGCCTGAGGGGGGACATGATTGAGATGTACACAATTATGCATGGGAAGGATAAAGTGGATAGAGAGATACTCTTTACACTCTCACATAACACAAGAACCAGGGGACATCCACTAAAACTGAGTGTTGGGAGAGTCAGGACAGACAAAAGAAAATATTTCTTTACTCAGTGTGTGGTTGGTCTGTGGAACTCCTTGCCACAGGTTGTGGTGATGGCATCTGGCCTGGATGCCTTTAAAAGGGGATTGGACAGGTTTCTGGAGGAAAAATCCATTATGGGTTACAAGCCATGATGTGTATGTGCAACCTCCTGATTTTAGAAATAGGCTATGTTGGATGCAAGGGAGGGCACCAGGATGCAGGTCTCTTGTTGTCTGGTGTGCTCCCTGGGGCATTTGGTGGGCCGCTGTGAGATACAGGAAGCTGCACTGGATGGGCCTATGGCCTGATCCAGTGAGGCTGTTCTTATGTTTTTATGAGGCCTCTGGCAAGTCTGAAAGTATCACTTCTGATTTCTGGAGAACTCAGAAGACCTACTGGGGGTGGGGGAGGTTGCGCTCGTCTTCTTTATTCCTCAGAAGGACTAAAAAGGTCACTTTTTCTCTGAAAGCAAGAAGTGATGTTTTTAGGCCTGGGGGGAGGGGGAATGGCATTTTGCGTCCTGGCCCTGGGTGGCACAGGGGGCAGGATTGCAATTGCTCAGCAGTTCTTCGCTGCACATTTTTAGACAGACATTACAAAGAGAAGCAAACTGTCAGAGAGTGGCAGGATCCAAACCGCACAGCCTGGACAAACAGAGCAGGAGTCAGATACCAGCACAAACATATGAAGATTCGTAGGGCCAGATGGCAGGGTCAAAGGGGGTCACATAAGGGGCTCTAGAGCCTATTTGGCACCTACACCTGGGGACATGAATCTCATAATGCTGAACTGGTCTCAAGAGTTCTTCTATAGGGCCAGCAAGGAACCTATTGGCTCCACTCATTATGGGATTCTTCCTGGGATGCATGGCATTGCTTTCTCTTCCTGACATTCTCAGAAGAGCACTATGCAGTAGTAAGGTTTAGGTCAACTTATACTGTGAGCTGCTTTGGCGATACGGAGATTAAGGTGGCAGAGCCCCTGGTTCAAGATCCCAATACAGGCCTGGCCAAAGCTGATATGGCGTGATTGAACTTGGTATTTATTTTCCAAAATGGATAACCCTGCTCATTCAAAAAAACTCAAGATGGCTAGCAAATCAATTTAAAATTCAGTAACTATAGTATATGGTATTATAATAGTATATAAATGAAACAACAAGCATCAGATAAAAAAACGCCCCCCGACAGAAATATTTTAAACAAGTCTGCACAAGGTTCTTTTCCGATGGGTTTTGTAGCACTCCCTGGATCCATCTGATTTTTGCCTGTTACACTGTATTCCTCACAAGTGATGAAGCCATTTGGCCTTGTAAAGCCTTATACTGCAGTGTGTTGGAATTATGGGATTTGCGGCTAGCTTTCCTTTGGGTTTAGCCTCACAGTTGAAGTGTTTTGGAGTTCAAGTTTCATAAAAATAAGACAGGCAGACAAACAAGCAGAGATTCTAGGGAAGAGGACTTCAAGTGTAGGTGCACTGAGCAGACTTTAATAAGAAATCAGAAATCCTTGACAGAGAGATGCAGAACAGAGTTCTAACTGGGTCATATTTATAGAATTTCATCTTTTCTCTGTGCAACATATCACAAAGAGGTGTGGCTTATAGGCACATATGCAACATATGCTGTTTCTCCAAGGACAGTCCTACCAGTGGTGACACAAGGGTTTGCGTCACCTGGTGCAGAAGGTCAGTGCATCACCTCCTGTACCAGGCCGTATAGAATAAATCACAATATAGTATGCACAGCCCAAATGGAATAGCATAACTAGGGTTGGTGTCATTCTCCCGTTAACTTTATTCATTTATTTTAATATAGAACAGTACATGTCACCCAACGAGTCGGTAACCAACAAAAAACCAACGGCTAACTTGATGACATTCACACATCTGAATCAGAGTCCGACTATTAGCTCTGAACCATGGAAAGAGAGCTGGCTCATACCAGCCCCTTTTTAGTTCACTGCTGCGTCATAACATCACCTCATTGGTTCTTAGAACAATCAGTCTTACTGGTCAGTTTTGAGTGAAGGAAATCCACTTTTTGTTATATAAGGCAATTGTGTTTCCCTTTTCTTCTTTTTTGGCTATAACTTTTGAAGGAGTACAGATATTTCAATGCAGTTTTTTTTCACTGCATTCTGCATAAAATTCCACATTGAATGATATATAGCATGATGATATTATTCGAAAATAATGGTGAGTGGTCTCAACCCCCAATGGTGAGACTGAGTGGTCTCAACCCCCAAGTGTGTCACCTGGTGTGGCCCACACTCTCCAATCCCCCCAGCAATGCCACTGAGTCGTACTCACACAAATATTTCTGATGTGGAAAAGCCCTAAGGCTGTTTATATACAACCAATAAAGAGAATACTGCCTTTATTGCTCCACCTAGCTGAATATTGTCTACGCAGAGTGGGATTGGTCTTCCAGGATTTTAATCTGTTCCTCCCCCCACCCTTCTTGGAAATGCCAGTGACTGATCCTAAAAATATCTGTGTACAAACTGTTTTAGCATTGCACTACAGCTCATTAGTCCGAGCACTTTGCAACACAATCCTAGACATGTTTATTTAAAATAAATTCCACTACCTGAATGGGATTTACTCCTAAGGAAATATGCATAGGACTGTAAGGTTCGTGGGCCAAGCATGGTGGACTCTAGTCACAACCTAAGGTAAAGCCAATGTGGTGGACAGAACGGTGACATACCTGAAGGGGGGGAAGGGTGACCATGCCCTGGATGCCTTCCACCTCCATGATGCCTGCCCCATGGCACTCAGTCAGCTGGCATGCTGATCTGAGAGCCAACCCCTGAGGTTGCCTCCCCAGCTCTCAGAAGGTTGCCTCTCTGGACCTCAGAAGGCCTTCTAAGTGCTTAAAAACGTCACTTCTGGTTTCCAAAGTGAGGCTGGAAATGATATTTTTGGACCCTCCAAGGGTTTCAGAGGAATGGGGAGGCTGTGTGCAGCCCCCCAGGGCCTCTGGAAGGGTGACAGGGGGTGCCAGCCCAGCCGGTGGGGTGGGGGCGATAGCTTGCGGTCATGGCCCTGGGCGGTACTGAGGCCAGTTTCACCCCTGGGATAGTGTAGCATGTCCACTCAGGACTTAGAAGACCTGGGTTCAATTCTTCATTCAGCCATGAAGCTCACTGGACCACTTCAGGTCAGTTACCACCTCTCAGCTTAACCTACTACTCAAAGTTGTTTGGAGATATAAAAAAAATTGGGGAAGGAGAGTGCACTACAGTATACTCCTTGGAGAACAGGAAGAATACAATGAACATGAACCCAGTCACTGAAGAGAGCGTGTAAATGTGAAGCTGTCTCAGTGTCCTGAGGAACTGAAGCTGAGCAGGGTGATGGGTTTGGCCAGTTGCAAATTGTGATGGTGATCTCTCTATGTAACCCAGAACAAAGTCAAAAACTGGGGCATGAGGATATTTTGCTCTGGACCCCTATCTTGCCTCCTGAATAGTTCTAAATTTAAGACTGCACTCTCTCCATGGATGACAGTGGATTTGTCTGTAGTGGGCAGTGCAAATGCATTACAGAATGATTAAACCTCCAGTGTTCTACTCTGGCTATAATAAAGGACTTTTAACATGACTTAACTCTCCAAATAATGGAATTTATGGCATGCCTTTCTTCAGATAGCACAAAAATGTAGTCAGGGGAGATGCCTTTTGCACACTTTTTTCTTCTTCTTCTTCATCTTCTTCTTCACATGCACATCTCCTGCAGATACTGTTTCCATTTACTTTAGTTTATATTCTGACCCAGTGTCGAGGGAACCCACCCTGTGGATTTTGAGATGATTAAAAGTGTGCTCTTGGGTTTTTGTTTTTTTCTGTTTTGAATACCACAAATGGCATGCATGCAGAGGCCTGCTTAATGTGAATCAGAAAGTATCAAACTACATAACCCCCAAGTCCGGACTGAAATCAATACATTGTGCATGGAGAGAGAGAGAGAGAGAGAGAGAGAGAATTCAATCTGGCACATGCTCTAATTACATTTTTTTAAAATTAGGAAACTGGCTTGCCAGCACTTGCATATTTCATGGTGTGGACAAATCTTGGAAAACATTCCAGGGCTCTGTGATATATCTAAAAGCAGTGGGATGACACACACACACCTGCAATAACATAGGGAATCTGATAAGTAGAGCCACTGCTGGTTGATTTGGTTTGCTGAGACCAGTTCTGAATCAAGCTGAGAATTTTTCACTCATCACTAATGCTACGGAGTTCCTCAACCTTGTCATTCAATATGTGGCCATTCCTCAGGAGCAGCTTTACTTCCAGTTATAATGATGTAGAAAATATTGCCACAACAGATGCTCTTGGAGGTTGCTGCTTTTTCTGCAAGTTAAGCATGAATGTATCCAATCCAACCATAGGCCTTTGACCTTTGCTATGAATCTTCCCCAATTGACTGAGATCTCTCCTCCACCTACCACTCAAAATGGCCCTCCTGCTTAACTATCCTTATCCACAAAAGGGGAGAAAGAGGCTTCTCTGTTCTGCAAGGAAGCCCAGAACAGCACTCCAGCTTTCAGCAAAGGCGAACAGAACAGACAACACATTAAAATCACTGTAACAAGACTTCAACCAAAAGCCTCTGCTGGACCTGAAGCAATTACAACACAACACACTCAGTCCAGGCTTTCTCATTAACCAGACGACAGTGCAGTTTGTTTCCTTGACAATATGCTTAGCTCTTTCTTCTTTAATGATGGAAACTAGAAAGAGAATTGTCAGACTGTGGCGTGGTAGAACCCTGCAAAGCAGCCCGGTGGAAGCCAGCTAGATTAAGCCTTTGCACCTAGTGAGACCTTTAACCCAAGGTCAGGAAAAAGTACAGCAGTTAACTCCTCTGTGGTTATTTTTGTTTCTATTCTGTTTCTACTCTGTATTTTATGGACATGTGATAAACTAGAAAGGAGACATCTTCTCCAGCACCCTTGTTCTAATGTAGACAAGCAGACCTGGGATCCTAGCCCACTTGGCACTTGTACAAATGGCCCCGGGGCTGGGTAGTGCGGCTGCGATATTTTTTGCTGTGCAACCCTATGCATGTTCAAAAATAAGTCAAAAATAAGTCCAACTGAATTTAATGGCACTTACTCTCAGGTAATCATGTAGAGCAGTGTTTCTGAAACTGTGGGTCGGGACCCACTAGGTGGGTCATGAGCCCATTTCAGGTGGGCCCCCATTCATTTCAATATTTTAATTTTTAATATATTAGACTTGTTGCTACCATGGTATGTGACTGCATTTGGGGAAATGTTACAGGCCTGATCTTTTAACAAGCTGCTATGTATACTCTTTTAACAATGACAGTAAATGGGACTGTCCTGGCATGTGTGGGTAGGATTGCAGCCTGGGACTGTAAAAATTTTTTCCTGCTTGCTGATGTCACGTCCGGTCATGACATCGGCTTCCAGTGGGTTCTGATAGAATCACTCTAAGAAGTGGGTCCCAGAGCTAAATGTGTGCGAACCAGTGATGTAGAGGATTGCAGCCTTACTCAAGCAAGTTCAGTTCTTTATTGTTGTCTCCTTCCATTATATTCCTAACATTCACTCTTTTTCTCTCTATTTCAGAAGGGCTGCAATCTGAAATAATACCCAGCTGTCAACACCGTAGCTAAGCTAACTCATCACAGGCAAGTATAAGAGAACCCAACAGATTGCTCTGGCTTGTGACACAAGAAACCAATTCTGAACAATTCCATTTGTTACATGCTGCTGTCCACTTTGCCCTATAATGAATTCCTTTGCCAGATTCTTTTCCCTTAGCCTCATTAGGTTCTTGAAATAATAGTGCCTTGGGACCTCCAAGGGCAGCGGTCCTGATCTGTATCCTAGTTTAAGATTAGTTGTGAGGCATAACAACATAGTATTTCCATTAACGTAATGTAATGAAATGTCTTCTTGCAGCGGTTTCCAAATGCACTGCTGCTGCAGCACCCTCTGTCCACCATAGCCTGTCGTGGTGGTGCCGTGGTGCAAGATCTTGCACTATTGCACGAGATCCCATGAGAACAGTGCAAATTCTCATAAGTTCTCATGCAGTTCTGGAACCATTGTGTGAGATGTCATGGTATTTTGACCAGGTACACTGGGAAGAAGAGGCCTTGCAGCACCCCTATGAGTCTGCCGCAGTGCCTTTGGGCTCCATGGCACGCAGATTGGGAACCGCTGACTTATTGTATCAAAGATATGCTGTCTGTCAAGGTTCTCTGGTTTGGGCTCCACAAACTGAACTTCCATGTTGTAGGAGAAAAATTTAAGCCAGTATCCCTGCAAGACATTGTTTATTGCTACCCATTTTTTTGTGAAGGAATCTGTTTGCTAGCAGGCAGATATTAGGGTGCTCCCAATAACATTAGCTCCGTACATTGAGATAATAACTATTTATTTTTCAAACAGCTCACATGCAGAATGAGTTTCAGAGTTCAAAGACTCTGTACTGTAAGATATTTTTGATGGAATCCTTTTTGGAAGTTTGTGGGAGAGCAACATTCAAAGGGCCTGCTTTTGGATCGAGCCGTGATTAAATTGCAACCAAGTGAACCATTTTTGGTTTCTTGATTCTGCTTCACCAGAATTATTGCAGTGTTACCAGCAGGAGACAAGCAAGCAATTGGAACAAATGCACCTTTGGCTTGTACTCTTTGCACTCTACTTCAAGAGGCAAGCTGGGAAGGTCTCAGGATGAGATGGCCATGTGAAAGGATTGCAGCAACTGTCTCAGTTTTGCACCTGAAGGTTTGTGTGAATGATGGGGGCTGTATGATGGGCCAGAGCAGTGTTAGAACCAGAGGGACTAGGCTAGACAATAGACATGGTCCACAGCAAAATGGTTTCCGGTCACATCCAGGAGGTTTTCTAAACCGTGGGCTTGGCATTCGTTGATGGTGGAATCCGTGAATATTGAGCCCATGGATACTGAGGGCCTACTGTACATAACAGCCTCACTGGATCAGGCCATAGGCCCATCTAGTGCATCTTCCTGTATCTCACAGTGGCCCACCAAATGCCTCAGGGAGCACACCAGATAACGAGACCTCATCCTGGTGCCCTCCCTTGCATCTGGCATTCTGATGTAGCCCATTTCTAAAATCAGAAGGTTGCGCATACCTATTATGGCTTGTAACCCATAATAGATTTTTTTCTCCAGAAACCTGTTCAATCCCCTTCTAGAGGCATCTAGGCTAGATGTAGTTTGCTGTTCTTGCATATTCAACATACCTAATATTTAAATTCAAGGCCAATCCAGATTTGACAGCCAAAGTTCCAGCTGTTTCAGTAGGGAACTGTCTCAGTGATGTAGGATGGAGTCATGGGTGTGAACCGAACAGGACGATGTCGTTCATGAGAGTCTTTGACAAAAGTATGAAGCAGCAAATGGCAAAAGATCAGAACACAACTTTAAGAGTTTTATTTTTTTTAAGAGACACAGACCTAATTCGGCACAAGCATTACATTCACAACTTGATTGAGTGCATGGGGCTTGGCACCTGACTATAACAAGTCAAGTGAGAATTGGTCCTAAGTTCCAAAGTTAATGTCATATGTTGCCTTGCCTTAAACCAGAAGGATCTCTAGGGACAGTTATCTGTTTGCTTTCATGAGATCCCAGTGTATTCTTCTGCCTTCCTCTCTCTAGCATCTTTCCTCTTGCCTCTCCTCAGCCAAAGAAAAGCTGGTCTCTTTCCTGTAGCCCTTTATCATATACGCATTGACTATAGGCATGTCACTTGCTGCGCTGAGCACCAAGCGTCGTGCGGCTCTATATACAGGAATCGAAAGACAGGTTGGAAAGAGTAATAAGGCTCATGCTGATGTGGGCAGCTTACCAAACAGTGCTGTGAAAGTAATCGATAGCAAGGAAAAGACATTGCAAGTGGCACGAACACTGGCTTGATAATACAACTTGATTTACGAGCCTTGTTTCAACAGCACTTTCACATCAATCCACAGCAGTGCAAAATGGGCATAAATACTGCCTTTCAAACTTGGGCACTTTTAATTCGCTTTTAATTGCAATTCACATATGATTTAAAGCAGTTCCTACTACCGGGCCAGCTTAAATAGCAGCTTTTTGACTTTGAACGGGAGGGACCTCTCCATGCATGAGAGGGTTTGCCAAAGAAACACTCGTTGGATAAATAGGAACTTGGATGTCATATCACACGTGAAACCCCTTTGGTGGAACTCCTTGCCACAGGATGTGGTGATGGCGTCTGGCCTGGACGCCTTTAAAAGGGGATTGGACAAGTTTCTGGAGGAAAAATCCATTACAGGGTACAAGCCATGATGTGTAGGCGCAACCTCCTGATTTTAGAAATGGGTTATGTCAGAATGCCAGATGCAAGGGAGGGCACCAGGATGAGGTCTCTTGTTATCTGGTGTGCTCCCTGGGGCATTTGGTGGGCCGCTGTGAGATACAGGAAGCTGGACTAGATGGGCCTATGGCCTGATCCAGTGGGGCTGTTCTTATGTTCAAGTAGTTAAGACTATAGCTAGTCCTGAACAAACCTCGGATGTGTCACACAGGGATTCACTTCACAACTAAGCCTGGCCAAAGGAATTCACATATGGGGCCATGGGGGAGAGATGATACACAACCATCTAGCAAGGAAACCTCTTAACCACAATAGGCCACAGAGAGTCATGTGGTACTACCACATGCCATGCTTGTTCAGTTGTCTGAGTAACAGCATAGCTTCTATTATTGCACACTCTGGTAGGGTATGTTGGGGTAAGGAGTAAGCTCCTTTCCGGGCATTGAGCTGGATGATGTCCTCTAGACATTTGGCTGTGATTACAGTAAAGAGTGTGGGAAGTTCTGCAAGTGGTTTCAGCTTTCTTAATTATTATTGCTCAGAATATTTAAATATCACTGTTCAACAAAAAGTAGTTCACAAAGCAAAATAAAAGGTTCAGACTCAGTAAAGACTCAGAAAAGTTATTCAAATAATCTGACGTTTCTCAAAGTGTGCTCCTAGGAGCCTGGCAACTCCTTGAGACCTTTTCAGGGGCTCCATGAGCACTCCATAAATTGCTTTCATCTGCCTGGTGCTGTGCCACTCCACACATGCACCGGTACTCGGAGGCTTCTGAGATTCCACACATGCACCAGTGGGGCTCCCTGAGGCTCTGTTTAGGAGAGTAAAGGGTTCTGGAGACCAGAAAGTTTGAGAACCACTGAGAAAAACAGTTCAACTCTTGTTTAAAATGCAGTATCACTGCCTGAAGACAAGATATGGGGCACAAGATACTACCTATTTTCTGCCAATGATATAAAAGCACGTGTTTGAAATATTTTTGCTGCAGTCTTTCCCTTTGTCCCTTCCCAGTTAAGTAAATCTGGTTTTTTTCTTGTAACCTTTTCATGCACGCACAAGTATAAAACAGACACAGCTTTTGTTAGGTGAGTTTGACTGGGTTGTGCTACATTCTCCGGATTGCATGGCAGGAGTAATAGTAACCATTTACTTATTAAAGGATCAATTAGCAACCAACATTAACTTGCTTAGTAACAACTGACATTAATTAAGTTTTTCCAATATGCTACTAACCACTAATAACCGGAGGTAAATTAACAACAAATAAAATGAGCAATTAATGCATAATACTGGATGAACAAGGAGAATGAGTTTTAAGTGCCTCTGATTTAAATTATTCAGTGCTCTTAGGCTACAATTCTGTAGCACTTTCCTGGGAGTAAGCTCCATTGAACGCAATAAAACATACTTCTGAGTAGACATGCACAAGATTGTGGCTGTTACTGTTATTGCTCTCCTCTTACCAAGCACCCTCTTGCTGTGTCTTGTACAGGTATTCACACATCAGCAGGTTCACTTATCCTGCATAATTCACCCTGTATGGTCTGAAGAACCTGCTTTTTTTGCTTCAGCCTCTTCTCAGTTGCTCTGAAGTTGCTGTGTGTCAATCAGCACTAATAGCCAAGGTCAGGATCAATAATCCAGCACATCCAGGTAACTCTGAAAGGTGGTGGCTGGTTAGTTTACTGTTCCTGTGAAATGGCTGTGTCAGTGGATTGCTTTTTCTCTTCTCTGTTTTCTCTCCCGGATATCTAAATATCAACAATAAAGATCCTTCCAGGTTTGTTTGAGGATATCCCAAGGATAAGGGGGTCACTACCGAAAAGACTCCTTCCCCGATAGTTACCTTCCTTGCTTCACAAAGCGGAGGTATCTAAGAGAGGAGCCTCAGAAGAAGATCCTGAATGTCAGGCAAGGTCATTTGGAAGAAGGGGGTTCCTTAGTTATGCTGGCTGCCATTTAGGGCATTTAAAATTAAACTCAGCCCTGAAAACAGCCTGGTAATGTGTAATTTTTTTTTATACTGATGAAATGTGTTCAAACCAGAATATCCCTAATTGCAGTGCTGTTGTCATATTCTGAAGGATTCTGTACACTGATCATAAGAAGAGCCCCACTGGATCAGACAAAGAACCCATCTAGTCCAGCTTCCTGTATTTCACAGTGGCCCACCAGATAAGTCAGAGAGCACTCCAGACAACAAGATACAGGACTGCTTTATCGCACTCTAACTTAGATGATACAAGAGCATGGATGAATATGGTCACGCTATCTCTGTCTAGGAGGTGCTCAGTTGATGCATCAACCTAATAATGACCCTCACTACACTGAGAGCATATCAATTGAATGGCTGAACGTGCACAATGCAGATCAATTAAAAAAAAAAAACCCTTTCAAAAAAACCCGCAGTGATTCAAATCTTTACAATAACAAGATGTTTGTATTACATCTTGACTAAGGAGAACATTTTTCTAGTATTCTTCAACTGAGTATATTAAATTAAAATAATTAGTTGCTGTGCAGAATATAAGCAGTGAGTGATTTAAAATATTACCCTGGGAAATGGCTGTAAAATTGAAGTATATAAATGAAGTTAGATTAGTAATTAAGTGCGAATTCCAGTATGTTCTAAAAGGAGGCATTTCAAAACGAAGCACAGTTTTTAAGAAATATATTATGCTGTTGGTATCACTATTAATATTTACAAGAGTTAAATACTGGAAATATGCCACACAGTTCTACTTTGGTTTACTACATAGTTGTTGAACCTTCTTTTAGGGCTACCAACTCCAGTTCAAGACAGTGAACACTCACCCATTATGTTGTTGTGTGTTCTCATGCGTCATGTCAGGAGCAAATGACATAAATACATCAGTGCTTAGTCAGAATCCTATGTTTGCTTTGGTTTTGGTCCTATCCCACCATCAACCAGAAAAATATGCCTGAAAAAGAGTTGGCATAATGGGGTACCAGACAACTGCTCCCCTCACTTCCTTTCTTCCTGCCCCCCAACATGCTGGGGGACAGAATTATAGCAGCCAATTACATCAACAGCCAATTATAGCATATCACGAAGTATGTAACTATAGGGGGCCCCCCCATATCCGTGGCTCCCATATCTGTGGTTTAACTCTGCAGATGTAGGGGGACCCTCAGTGCCCCACCCTCTGGAGGCTCTTCCGAGCCCTGTAGAGTCCATGTGCATCCACCTGAGGCCTTTGCAGAGCTCAGAATGGTCATTTTGGTAAAAAAAAAAAAAAAAAGTTACTTCCTTTAAAAAAAAAAAAGATGGAATTGATGTTTTTATGCCTTTAAAAGGCATTATGAGGGCTGGGAAAGCCCCGGAGGGCTAAAGGCATTAAAACATCACTTCCAGTTTTACCCCCTCCCCAAAATCAGAAGTCACTTTTTTGACTGAAATGGTCATTCTGAGCTCTGCAGAGGACGTGGGAGGACAAATGCAGCCTCTTCAATGTTCAGAAGAAGCTCAGGTGGGTGAGGGGCATCTGCGGTATCCACTATTCAGGTATCCTCAGGGGGTTCCAGAATTCCTGGGGCACACCTGATATGTGATCCTTTATGATTAGGTTTCTGACCAGCTGAAAGTTTAGATCTGTTCAGAAATTGTGTCTACAAGCTCACCAAATGTTGAAGAAACACCATGTAGTTCTTTGGTAAAAACCATGGCTAGAGATGTTTGTTTCAGGTGAGTAAGATAGGATTACAGTCCCACTGAACACAATTAATTAATTAATTATTATTAACAGTATTTATATACTGCTTTTCAATGGAAAGTTCACAAAGCGGTTTACAGAGAAAATCAAACAAGCAACTAATGGCTTACTTACAATGGGCTTACTCCTGTGTAAAATAAATAACACCATTTTCAAACACCTCTCGAATGACATTAAAGATCATTCCATCATTCTCATCAAGTGTATCTTCTCTAGCCAGAAGAAAGATTTGTTTGGATTCTTCCAGAGCACCATCAGACATTGTCAAGATGACCTGAAACTCTCTCAAAGAGGACAAAGTTTCCTCAAAGAAGTTACTCTGCTGTGACTTTCTACAAATCCTTGGCCAAAAACTTCTAGGCATAGTGCAAAAGGTGTATCTGCAGAAAACATAAAAATTTTTCTTAAAATTCTCAAGTTGTGCCTCTTGATGGAGAACATTTCCTAAGACATGTTGGCATCTTTCAGTCTCGGAAGACCATGGTGTCACGCTCTGAATGGTGGCTCTGGAACAGAGTGTCCTCTCCAGTGCGCGAAGCCTGGGTAAAGTAGGTATGGAGGATAGGCTGTTACCCATGCAGCAAATCCCCCCTCTCCACGTTGCTGAAATGGTCCAATGGAAAGGCAGAGGCCAATACGGTTGGTTCCAGCGGCGTTGCAGGAGTTGCCAGAACGTGACTGTGTTCAGCCATGAACTGCCTCAGGGACTCGGGCTCCGGATTTTGCCTCGAGGTTGACTCCTGAAGCCTTTTCCACAACTGGATGTAGCCACAAGACAGTGGAGGTTTGGGATCAGAGTTTTCCTTCTCTCAGATGAGCTGCCTTCCCAGGCTGACGAGTCCCATCTACCCGGGACTACTACTACTACTACTACTACTACTACTACTACTACTACTACTACTTTCCTAAGTAGTAAACAGCAATTGTCAGTCCAGGAATGCAGTCAGTGCAGTTTCTTATTTCTGGTCAGCAGATAGTAAATTATTTGTAGCTGTAGTTCTGCAAACATCTGAACAGGATTCCACAGATTCACTCCCATTGCTGACTATGCCACCAACTGCAATTATTTTCAGCCTTCGTCCCACCCTTGGAGCTGTACGGATGTTGTAGTGTCTTAATATAACTCTATGGTGTGATTGCCTTTGGAACATTGTGTGTAATTCCATCTCAAAAAAGAGGATAATGTTGAAAAAAGGTGCAGGAAAAAAAGCCCATCGTTAGCAATGCTTCTCTGTTATTAATGGATGTGTTGGACAGGGATCTGTGTGTCCAGTTGGGGCTGCCACTGTATGCAACAAAGTGGAGTAACAATTTGGACTGTAGTCCACAAACGGCTTCCATAGCCTTTAATGCAAGCTATCCCTCACCATTGCCAACTAACGTGTTCACATCCTGGACCACATTTGCCTCAAATCTCTGCTCCTGGCGCCGAACTGTTCCTAATCAAATATCTCTCCTCTATGAGCACAAAAATAAAGCAAAACATATGTATATGTTTTGATAGAGTGTATATAGAAGAAGCATAAGAACAGCCCCACTGGATCAGGCCATAGGCCCATCTAGTCCAGCTTCCTGTATCTCACAGTGCCCCACCAAATGCCCCAGGAAGCACACCAGACAGCAAGAGACCTCATCCTGGTGCCCTGCCCTGCATCTGGCACTCTGATACATAGTCCATTTCTAAAATCAGGAGGTTGCGCATACACAACATGACTTGTAACCCATAATGGATTTTTCCTCCAGAAACTTGTCCAATCCCCTTTTAAAGGCGTCCAGGCCAGACGCCATCACCACATCCTGTGGCAAGGAATTCCACAGACCAACCACACACTGAGTAAAGAAATATTTTCTTTTGTCTGTCCTAACTCTCCCAACACTCAATTTTAGTGGATGTCCCCTGGTTCTGGTGTTATGTGAGAGTGTAAAGAGCATCTCCCTATCCACTCTGTCCATCACCTGCATAATTTTGTATGTCTCAATCATGTCCCCCTCAGGCGTCTCTTTTCTAGGCTGAAGAGGCCCGAACACTGTAGTCTTTCCTCCTAAGGAAGGTGCCCCAGCCCAGTATTATCTTAGTCGCTCTCTTTTGCACCTTTTCCATTTCCTCTATGTCTTTTTTGAGATGTACAAAACTGTACATCTCAAATGTACATTTCAGATGTACAAAGCAAATGTACAAAACTTTAATCTGCATACTTTTGAGGATTTGGTTTCTTTGGTAAGGCATAAATGAACATTAGCCACTGAAGTCTGGCAACACAGAGAGAAGATAAGGGAGCCCATCTCAATGACACGTTATGTCCCAGTAACATCAAATCCAGCATCACCAAAAGACACTCAGGACCCGTGGAGGTTATCTTCTTGCTAGAATAGCCTGTAGGTCCCTCCTCTGAATTGTGGTCATCAGCAGCCCCAGTGACATACAGAGTAGGATGTCAGACCTTGAGCAAAACAGATTCTGGTCTGGACCCCATGGCACCTGTGAGATGTAAAGACTTACTCTGAAATACATGAAGCTGCCTTCTATGGCACTGGCTCATTGGTCCATCAAGGACAGTACAGTCTATACTGGTCATTTCCCTAGCCCCTACTTGAATATACCATGGATTGAACTTTCCACAAGCAGGTACTGCCCCACTGAGCTTCAATCTATCTCTTTCCCTTTCCAATTGCTTTGCAGGGCTGTCAGTAGGTCATCTGCGTTTTAATTTTGCAACCCTTGTTGAATACCCTGCTGGATTTTAATTTCTAAAAAGAATGTGTGTGTTTTACAAGGCGGTTGTGATGCTACAATAGGCCCAATCAAAGGAAAATCCAAATGTACCTGCAATTTATTTTCCTATAATGTAGATTCAGCGAAGCTCATCAAGAAATGAGAATTATTTTTGTAATAATCTAATTTTAATAGCTTTGTTTGAAATGAGGCAACCCTCTTTTTATCATTACTGCTTCTAGCCTTGAAGCCAACAAAATGAGAATTTACAAGGAATCTCATGCCATTACATAAATAAACAGCGACCAAGGGTAGCATTATATGAGACGGCTTAAGTAAGTGCATCACTTGGTTCACTAGGATGCTCTTTCTATGCTGCCAATGAGAGATATTTAAAAGCCTTGGAAGCATTATAAAGCTGTTAATTTACCCACTTGATTTATGGTTTTGCATAAGGCATGAGAACACCAGGTCAACACTAATTATTACTACATGCAGCGGTAGGCACAGTAACTTGGCTGAAGTATGTATCTATTAAATACTCATAGGAGGCTCATGGCAAACAAGAGAAAGATTTATGGTTTTAGTAAAGGATGTGTGTCTAAAATGCCATGCCGGTTCTTCTGCTTCCTATTGGAGCCATGAGAGCTATCTATCCTCTCTCGATAGTGTACGCGCATGCCCAAATGGGCAGTGTTGTATGCTATGGTGTGTTGGGGGATTGCAAAGTTTGGGAGAAGCATGGAAATATATTTTCCTTTGCCCCTCTGTAAACCTCTTGATGAGTTTTCTCAGACCTGCACCAACTAAAAGGTTGGCGCAAATCTGAGGAGAAAAAGGAGGCATGTCATGAGGCTCCAGAGGGGCTAGCACATTGCTGGCATCAGGATACACCCCTGCCCTCCCCCAGTCCACCCAGGAATGCCCCTCCCCACAATTGTCATTACTCAGGCTCCAGGGATTTGCCTACTCCGTGGAGTAGCATCACTGCTGCAGGTACGACATTGGAAGGAATTTTCTCTTTCATAATGGGCCCATAGGATCGGGCCCAAAATTTGCCAACACAGATACTCCTACCACAGGATAATAGTACCACCAGATAATACTTTAAAATGAATCCATTCACAAGCATACGGTAGGCAAGTTTAAAGAAATCAAGGGGTATGTGAGCCTGGCCAAAGCCTAAATATCTGCAAAAATATCATCTCCACCGATATACTTTACTGTAGTCCAACGCAAACACATTTTTAATAATGTTGCATTGCAGCCTCAATGGCTGATGTTCCAAGTGTGGGCCTAATGTAAATGGTGGCTTGGACATTGATTCCTGCATTGGTTTGAATACACATGTTTTGTGTTATAACTCGAATTGACAGCCTAGCCTAATAAAGCATCATTCTGAAAATCAATAATAATTAAGAGAATGCTTTGCTGACAGGGTTGATAGATCAAGCATTAATTTAATGTTCTTTATTCGTCTGGCCCCTCTTCTTTTCTCGGAGATCAAAAATATATTACATATCTGTCATTCATCTGTAACCAAACCTGACATGGGCTATTCATTAGTTCACTCTGCTGGATAATAGCAAATACATATACTCTCTCTCCTTCTCTAGATACTCATACTGTATATAGCTATAGAACATATTGCTTGTAGAACATTAACTGGTTTCCTGGCTGCCTCCCGCAGACTAATTTGTGATCTACACATGCAACCCAGATGTGTAATTACTTCATTTCAGTTTGTTTGTGGCAATACTTTTTTACAGCTATTGAATACCTCTGCAAAATTATATTATGTTACAGCAAATCACTGAAATTGGGAAGAATGCTGGCATTCGCTTGTGAACGTTGACAATCCAAGGTTAATTTCATGGCTGTCTGAGAACAGGACTATTCCCCCCACTTTCCTGACATCAAATCAGTGAATGGTGACAATTGCATTTAGATGGCTGTCAGTGTTCTCTGATGTGACTTTGAGTCTCATTCAACATATTTGTCTGGGATTGTCTACAATCACATTTGAAGGATGTCTGTCACTTCATTTTGGACATTCGTTTTCCTAAGAGCTCATCAATGGAGACCCTCTGGAGGTATCTGGAGGCAGAATCTTCTCAATCATTGTGATAGATCCCAGAAATCCTAAGAGGCAAAAGACTTCTGCTTTCTCTTACATGGTAAATTAAACACCCTCTCCCCCCTCCTTCTCCAAGTATTTCTTGATGGCTCTTTTCAATAGTTCTGCTTCTTTGATTTTGTTACGACATATTGATTCTGCTGTTCTTATGAGAATTGCACAAGATAGTGGCACCCAGGAGAGCTGGGAAGAGGCTGCCAGGGACACCCCACAGCACTCTTGTGAGTCAAACAAGAGTGGTTTTCCCCTCATTAGTGGTTTGAATTGCAGGACCTCATTCAGGTCTCTTGTAGGCTTTGAATTTCCCTCCTCAGAAGAGTCTTTTTAAAGAGCACATCTCATCCCCAAAGTGTGGGAATACACTTGGAAATATGAGCCCTTGTGCCACTTTAGTTTTTCCTTCTTTCCGCCTCCTGTACTGCCTCTGCCAGGAGCCCCGGATTCTTCTGAAAAACGTTTCGTTTGCATATTTAATAAGCATCTTGCAGGTTCCTTCACCTTCCTCCCTGCCATGTGCATTCACACTCATTCATCAGAGTGTGCCACTTTTCATCATTATGAGCAGTTTTCTAGTCATTTTTGGTAACCATGTTCACCCACATTAGCAGGAATTGTTTATAATTAGAACAAATCTATAATTGCATTCTGTGCCTTTTATTCAGGAGGCCCATTTTTAATAGCTGATATTGTTGCTTGTAGTCATACAAGCATTTCTCTCAATAAATTAGTTGCTAGGGACTGAGTAGACTCTGAACCATGTTCTATTCCCCTTTTGTTTTTGTGGTGCCAGTGTGCATCATGCACAGTGACAAGTTCCCCAGTCACTCATGCTTGGAGGCACATGTAAATACACAATGCATGTGTCATAAGAGGTGTTTAGTTTTGTTGATAACACAGAGCCCAATCCTGGGCTCAATGCGCCGGATTAGGTAAGGTAAGTGGGGCCGGGGAGGAGGTGTTCCAGAGATGGGGGAGGCGAGTGGAGGGTGGGGAGAGGGCGGGGAGGAGGTGTGATGGGGAGGTGGGAGGCAGAGAGAGGGCGGGCAGGAGGTGTGCCAAGGGAGGGAGGGAAGCAGGACCAGGGGAGTTCTGCTCCACTGGATCCTGAGCATTCGAATGGGTTTGGCACCCGAAACCAACACTCTTACTTGAATTGAGTGAATTGAGTAACCCCATTGCAGGGCTACTTCCCTTACCCGGGCAAAGGGGACAAAAGTCTCCTTCTCCTGAGGTGCTACCCGCAGCTGCTGTTGGCACGCAGGATGCAGTGGTAGTCATTTTCAGTGCCGCCGCAGCCGCGCACCACAGGAGGTCAGGGTTGGGCTGTAAATAAAAACACAAAATACCACATTTTGCATTTTAATTCAACAATTTTTTTTAAAAAAAATACCATTTTCAAACATCACTAGTCAGCATAACATACATGTTTGCAGGAAACAGAACCCACTTCTTTCATTATTATTTGCAAAGAGGCACTTTTTCGAGTGGTGCTCTTCTTATGTTAAGCAGGGGAAGAGTAACTGTCCCTTTTCACCCCAGCACTGTGTTTTTTCTAATGGCTATTTGCTGGTGTTCTTCTGCATCTTTTTGGATTGTGAGTCTTTTTGGGACAGGGAATCATTTAGTTATTTGATTTAGGGTACAACTCTAATCCCTTATGTCAGTGCTTTCCAGCACTGGCATAGCGGTGCCAATGGGACGTGTGTTGCATCCTGCAGTTGGAGGGCACTCACAGAGGCCTCCTCAAAGTAAGGGAATGTTTGTTCCCTTACCTCAGAGCTGCATTGCCCTTGGACACTGACACAAGGGGTTAGGATTGCGCCCTAAGTGGTTGACTAAACAATTTTATATTGGCAACCTTCAGTCTCGAAAGACTATGGTATCGCGCTCTGAAAGGTGGTTCTGGAACAGCGTCTAGTGTGGCTGAAAAGGCCAATTCGGGAGTGACAATCCCTTCCACACCGGGAGCAAGTGCAGTCTGTCCCTGGTCTGTCTCCCTGGCTATGGGCCTTCCTTCTTTGCCTCTTAGCCTCAGACTGTTGGCCAAGTGTCTCTTCAAACTGGGAAAGGCCATGCTGCACAGCCTGCCTCCAAGCGGGCTGCTCAGAGGCCAGGGTTTCCCACTTGTTGAGGTCCATCCCTAAGGCCTTCAGATCCCTCTTGCAGATGTCCTTGTATCACAGCTGTGGTCTACCTGTAGGGCGCTTTCCTTGCACGAGTTCTCCATAGAGGAGATCCTTTGGGATCTGGCCATCATCCATTCTCACGACATGACCGAGCCAACGCAGGCGTCTCTGTTTCAGCAGTGCATACATGCTAGGGATTCCAGCACGTTCCAGGACTGTGTTGTTAGGAACTTTGTCCTGTCAGGTGATGCCGAGAATGCGCCGGAGGCAGCGCATGTGGAAAGCGTTCAGTTTCCTCTCCTGTTGTGAGCAGAGAGTCCATGACTCGCTGCAGTACAGAAGCGTACTCAGGACGCAAGCTCTGTAGACCTGGATCTTGGTATGTTCCGTCAGCTTCTTGTTGGACCAGACTCTCTTTGTGAGTCTGGAAAACGTGGTAGCTGCTCTACCGATGCGTTTGTTTAGCTCAGTATCGAGAGAAAGAGTGTCGGAGATCGTTGAGCCAAGGTACACAAAGTCATGGACAACCTCCAGTTCATGCGCAGAGATTGTAATGCAGGGAGGTGAGTCCACATCCTGAACCATGACCTGTGTTTTCTTTATACATTTAACATTTTAATGTGCATGTTCTCAAGCTTTAGCTAATTATTCCTCAGTCAATCAGCAGATACACACCTCTAGTCATCTGAATGGCTTTTTGGACCAAAAAACCCCCCCCAAAACACTTTTTACAGGTCTGGTTCAGATTCTTTTTCTTTCACTCAAATGGACACTACATGACAAAAATCATGCATGCTTGCACATGTTCTGCACATCCATAGGCAAGTTCCCTTAATTGTGGGGTGATACTGGTACATGGAGAGAGGTTTAGTTCTTTGCTAAGGCTGCAGTTCTATGCAGGGCTTCTACAAATTCCACTAATTCACCTCCAACGTTGTTGATTATTTTCCCTAGCCCAGCTCTGAAAATGAGAGTAAGCCTGGCTTGAGGAAGGGAGGATGGCCTCAGGAGATTATTGGCAGAGATAATCTGTGGGTGTGGAAGGATCCTCTTGGCTCTCGCCTGCTGGTTCTCCTCCCCGAGCATTTCCAGTACCTGCATTAACTTATCCACAAGGTGGGTTTAGGAACACATGAGGTGCAGTTACACCCTGGGTCAATGCAATTCTGCATTAAGCACTATCCAATAGTTTGCACGGGTGATGAGAAGAGGCTCTGACAGTTTAATCCATCCGGATTTTTCTAATTTTTCTTAGAAATGTTAAACAAGGAAGCACTGTTTGGTCTCGTTCTGCTATTGGCTTATTCAAGTCCTGGTAGTTGCCTGCTCTGCAGTAACAGCTCTGCTGATGTATTCATGCTCACTTCATAATCAGTTTTAAATCCCAGGTTTTAAAAATCAGTCTGTGGCTGTTCAGCTGCCATGTGAAAGTAGATGAATATTCTCCCCTGGTTGTGCATCTAAGACACAATCTGTGGGTTCAAAATCACAAAATCGTGGGGGGAGGGGACTTCCATAGGGAGAATTTCTTGAAAAGCCCCACCCCCTAAAGCCACCTCTTTCAGCTCAATATGAGGTAGGGCTCTGACAGGAGTGAACCTGCCCTCGAGGCGCCCTGGGGCAAAGGTCTGTGATGGTGCCCCCCGTGCAAAGCCACCCCCCCCCACTCACCTGCAGCACAACAGAGTCTCGTGCAACTCCAGGACCAACCGGGGAAACTTTCTGAGGTTTCCCAGTGGTCTTAAACTGTACTTCCGGAACAGTTTCCAACTGCATCAGGAGCCTTGCTCTAGGAGTGGGATCTGCGGGTTTCTGAGAAAATTAGTAAATAAAGTGTGGCCCAAGTTTTAATCCATTTTTTGTGTCCAGTCTCTTGTTTCCAGGGTGGGCACAAGGGAACGCTCTGGAAATCCAGGTCTTAGTCCAGGGAAAGACAGTATACAAAACTTCTAAATAAAGAAATCTTTTGCACCCTGCCATTGAGCAGTCTTAAGCAGGAGCTTCTGGTCCATGAGCAACAGCTTGCACAGGGACAAAAAAGCTGATAGAAGCAAATCTGTGACAAAAACTCTTGACTTCGGATGAGCGGACTTCCCTCAAATGAGGAGGTTGGTTAGAAGGAGGTTGAAAGGGAAGGTAAAAAGAGTCCAATCTCTCCAGAGTGCACGGAGGCTGTTTAAAACAACAGTAATAGAGGCCCAGCAGAAGTGTATACTGCAAAGGAAGAAGGGCTCGACTAAGTCCAAGAGGGTGCCTACATGGCTAATGAGCCAAGATAGAGAGTCTATAAAGGGCAAGGAAGCATCCTTCCATAAATGGAAGTCTTGCCCTAATGAGGAGAATAATAAGGAACATAAACTGTGGCAAAAGAAAAGTAAGGAGGTGATACGGGAGGCCAAGAAAGTCTATGAAGAACACATGGTCAGTAACATTAAGGGGAATAATAAAAGCTTCTTCAGATATGTCAGAAGCAGGAAACCAGCCAGAGAAGCGATTGGCCCTCTGAATGGTGAGGGATGGAAAGGGGAGATAAAAGGAGACTTAGAGATGGCAGAGAAATTAAATGGTCTGACTCAGCTTGATATATTCTTGCTTATACTGCAATCCAGGGAGAAGTTTGGTTGGCATAAAGATTTCTCTGTGGTCCTGCACAACTACTTTAATAATCTATCCCAGCACATGAGGCATACAACCCAATCCTTTCCATTTCCCCTCCCACCAATGCAGTGGTGTCAAAATGGCAACAACTGCATCCTATGGTGGGGGCAGTTGAAGGGGTCTCCTTTGGGTAAGGAAACAATCCTTCCCTTACTCAGGGGTAAGCTGCTGCAGTGGAGAAGGTCTACTGAGACCTGCACTAGTCATGCAGGTCCTTGTGGTCCCATGCCACAGGATTGGGTCCAGGAAAGGAGATATCAGCAGCTCTGGTGCTGTCAATCCCACCCCTTCTCCAAGCCTGATCTGCCCATTCCTGGCCACCATTGCTGTCCTTCCCCCACCCTGTTAACCCTCCCTGCTCTTCCCCTGTCCCTGCACTGCACTTACCTACTCCAGTGAGCATTGAGCCATGCGCCGATGTCAGCAGGAAGCCTCTAGCCCTCCCACCAATGCTGCTATCAGGCACACTGTCACAAAGTGCTTTATGGCACTTTTGCAACAGCGCAGAGACCTGGCACACCACTGGAGCATGCACTCCCCTGGCGTACCACTTGGATAAAATTGGAACCTAAATGTGGCACAAAAATCCTAGAGCATTTTCTCCAGTGAAAAGGGTAAATAAATCAGAAACTATAGGACTGGTGATATACCAAATCAAAAATGAACAACAGATGTGTCAATGACCATTTTACAGATGGGCTCAATGTTTTTAAAAAATGAAGCTTGTTCATTGAATCTCCAGGCTAGGGAAGCATCTCTAAAATGATGCGCCTGAATAAGAATGCCTAACATCTTTAGGTATTCGAGGTGTACTTGGGGCGAATGTGTTTTGATTGATGGACCACTTATTTTCCTCTTGTTTCCTCCCCCCTCCCACACACACAGATACTAATTCAGTAATCAGGGGAGTGGCAAAGCAACCAGCCAAAATAAATGCAGCAAGTTGCATAGGCTGAAGCAGAATTTAGATAATTTATGGGATGTAAAATTCCACTGTCTCATTGTTCTAAAGAGAACAGAATGTGGCATAAAAATCAATCCACTGTCATGTAAAAGACCATTCAGGGCCAGGGAGGGGGGTAAAGGGGGTAATTTGTACCCCGGCCCAGGGTCAAAAGGGGGGCCCAGGAGCCAAAGGAGGGTTCAGAAACTTCCTGGGATCTGACATTTTCCTTTCTACTCAGACTCGTTGCCTGGACTGGATGCTGGGGACACTACTAGGAGTGGGCATCCTGGAGACACTACTGATGCCACATGGGTGGGTAGACCTGGGCTCCAAAGACTTTTCCAGCTGTTTCTACCCTCCCCCCACCGTTTTGCCCCTCCCTGCCCCTATTCTGCTCACCCATCACCACTCTCCCCCCACCCTGTTTCACCCCTCCCCCTTTGCAAAGGGGCCCAAAAGAAATTTTATACCCCCTGATAAAATTCCTGTCAGTGGTCCTGAGACCATTCATTAGGCCAGAGAAAAATATATCCTTCACTCCCACTCATTAAAATCCTAAGATAATCACTGAAACTTATCTGTGTAGAAGCAGAGTTGAAATGCCAGTATATGTTCAATGAAAAAGGCTAACAAACAGCACTGGATCCTTGAAAGATACTGTCAAACACTAAATAACAATATTATCTAAGGGTGCAATGCTAACCCCTTAGGTCAGTGCTTTCCAGCACTGGCATAGCAGTGCCATTGGGACGTGTGCTTCATCCTGCAGTTGAGAGTGACTCATGGAGTCCTCCTCAAAGTAAGGGAATGTTTGTTCCCTTACCTCAGAGCTGCATTGCCCTTACGTCAGTGCTGGAAAGCACTGATATAAGGGGTTAGGTTTGTGCCCTCAGTCTGCGAATTGCTTATGAACTTTTTTTTGTTGAACAGCAGTATATAAATACTCCTCATCTATTCTGGCATAAAAGCACATGCACATCCCCAGTGACAAGCACCCAGCATTCCATAAGTTCAGACTGATATTTGAGAAAATCTGGATTCTCTCCAGTAGAAATCAGCTCTGGTGTTGGTGGTGTCAGATACATCAGATCCTCTTTGTGTTTTATTTTGTTATTTGATTCCTTTTTTTAAAGCATAAAGTGGAAATATGGGTCATATGGTTGTTTTTGATGGAAACCAGAACTTTTTACTTCAAAACCCCCCCCCCCCCAAAAAAAAAAAACGCTGCTGAGATGTGGCCTCAGAAACATAAGGTTTCACTGAAACAGAGAGTTTGGATGGTTTCTTTCATGCTATATGCTCCTCTTATCTCTGATGGTTTTCACACTACACACAGTATGGTCTAAGATACACATGAGGGCATAAGTCATCCTAACTTACTCTTCTTCTGGTGTGAAAATGCAGGCATCATTCCACTGAAAGTATTCATGCAGCAGGAATGAATTCTGTCCAGATCTGGGCCACTGCATTGACACAGATGTGGAGTTGAAGACTCACAGCTAGTGGTGTTTGTTTCTGGCGAGTTAATATAAGATTATAGCTTAAATCTTACTGAACACAATGGGCTTACTTTTGAGTAAAATAAATAATACCGTTTTCAAACACCTCTACTTACAGCACAATCCCATGCCTGCCTATGTAGAAGTAAACCAACTGAGTTCAATAGGACTGACTCCCCAATAAATTTGCTATAGGACTACAACCTCATACTCCTTTTAAAAAAAAAACAGGCAGATGTACAATTGTGGTGGTACCACAAAGAACAAGAAGAGAGAATAAGCCAAAAGCGCACCTTCTGGTTAAAAACAGTTTTTAAAATCTTGTTATATAACACTTTTTGGGATGTATCCCTTGCAAAGATGGATTCACTGAAATATAGAAAGGTTCTATAACTGGAACAAGGCAGTGGAGGTTTGGGATCAGAGTTTTCCTTCTCTCAGATGAGCTGCCTTCCCAGGCTGACGAGTCCCATCTACCCGGTGGCTGTTCAGTCGCCTCTTACGACAAGTACAGCCAAACTGAGGGCCTATTCTTATCCCCAGCCCCCAGGGGACAAGGCTTCAGGAGTCAACCTCGAGGCAAAATCTGGAGCCGGAGTCCCTGAGGCAGTTCATGGCTGAACACAGTCATGTTCTGGCAACTCCTGCAACGTCGCTGGAACCAACTGTATTGGCTTCTGCCTTTCCATTGGACCATTTCAGCGACGTGGAGAGGGGGGATTTGCTGCATGGGTAACAGTCTATCCTCCATATCTGCTTTACCCAGGCTTCGCGCACTGGAGAGGACACTCTGTTCCAGAACACTATTCAGAGTGCGATACCATAGTCTTCCGAGACTGAAGGATGCCAACAAGAAAGGTTCTGTGGTTAGTCTGGGGCCTAATTCCCAACTCAAAGCCATGCAGCCCTATTGGTCAGATTTAGCCCAAGGATTTTCAGATACTGATATGTAGAAGTTCTGTTCCACAAGGGTACCCAGAAGATGGGACCCACTGCTGGCTCAGCCTGCAGAAGCCCCACTTCTAACTCTGTAGAACCTGACAATATCTGTGTGCCAAGTAACTTAATATGCACCATCTCAGCAATACATCTGCTATGTTTCTCTATAAATAAGTCCTTTATGTTTGTTTGTTTTTAAAAAGAAACTAAATTGTGATATAGTTTTCCCCTAAAGGTTAGTAACTTATGGCTTTGATTGAACTGAGGAAAATGATTTACTTCAGTGCTTGATTTTTATTACATATGTCAATGCCTTGTACATGGAAGGCAGTTGGCACTCAGGGTCGATAATGGGTTCCAGAACCCTTTTCCTTGACAGTCACTTGTTCAAATTCAGCCTGAGCTGGTATTACTTAAAGCTGCTACAGCAGCTGCACTTCTCCTCGATTCTTTGTGTAGGAAACTGTGTTATGTCCAGCTTGCATGAAATGTAATGCAAACATTTTCTTTATTGTAGATTCCAAGAATGGGCGGCTGATCAGCAAAATTTGTGCCACATTTCCTGCAAGACAGATATACGGACAAGGCAATTTTGTACAGAGGTGGAACCTCTAATGCAAGAAGCAGCCCTCAGCCATGGGTTTTCAAGTGAATGACCTATCTACAGTGGTTTAGTATTTGTAGTCCTCTCTGGAGAAAGAGGTCCATATAGTAGACCACAAAAGGCACACATGCGCCCACTGAAATGGAAGAGTTTACCTTGGCTGGATTATGCCTGTTTCTAGTTAGCCAGCTTGAGATGAATGGCTGGGTTTTGAGTAGGCTTCACCACTCAATCCTGTCTAGCACAAGTCTTTGTAGTGGCTCCATAATTATGCAGTGGTCTCCCCAGGGAAGTCTGCCATCTGACTCCCTGTATTAGTTTTCACTGTCAGTTGAAGACTTCCCAGTTCTCTTAGGTAAAATGCCTGCATTCCTATATAAACCCATCAGTTTCATACATCCATTCTCCCCTCATCCACCCCAGTGTCCATTTTTGACCTCCTTCCAAACCTACATTGGCCATCAAACATAAACAGTAAGGCCTGTGGGCAGTTACTGTGTTCCATCCCCATTCTGTACTGTGTCCTATCTCCATTTGTTGCTGTACCAGGCATATTTTCGCCACTACATAAGTACTGAGTAGGGGTACTTGCAGCACAAGCAACCATTTTTATGCTAATCTAATCTGTGTGATTAGATAGGGGAGAGTCCATCTGGAAAGGGATTGAGTTGAAAACTGGCCCCTTTTCACTGAATATAATCTGAGATCTGTATTTTCAGCAAACCCTGTGAAAATGATTGAACCTTCACAGGGCTTGCTGGAAATGTAGAAGAAGATCTGAAATTATACTGTGGTTCAGTACTGGGTACTATTAACAGGCCAGGGCATGGACTTGCTCCTAAATTTTGATTACACCAGTCTTTTGCATTACTTTGTGACCAAAAATGTAATTCTCTGTGGTGTTGCTTCTGCAGACTATACCTAACAGAGGTTTACGTTTTAGTTTACAGAGCAGTATAGAATTCAGTTCACTTTAATTCACCGAGAATAATCCCCTATATATATAATGGTGATTCTCAGACTAGCCCCTACAATGTCTTGGTGATCAACTGAACAATGGCTGCCTGGCTCATTTGCAGATGTTCAATTGCAAAGAGAGCTCAAATGCATTAACTGTATTCCCCTATTACTTCTGTATGTTGGCATTTGATTGTACTACCATGGGGATGTGATACAATCATGCATGGGGAGAGAGGCATGCATAAGAAATACCATCCTTTTTCTAAGATGTGGTCTTTGCTGTTGCAGGGAAAAAAAAATTGAAACCCTTAGACTTGGAAAACATTCCTGAAACTCTAGAAGAGAAAAACTTTTACAGATGTTCTTTCTGCTTCATTTTTTACCCTGTTCCTTTGTCATGATTCCCCCCCCCCTTTTTTTTAAAAGAAGGAAAATGGAAGCAGACAGGACACAGTGGTATGCCTTACCAGCTCTTCACATTTGCTGCCTGGTGATGTTTGACAGTGGCCTTAATTTCAATAAGAAAAAAACAGCATTGCCCAGGGACAGGTTCACAAGTCACTCCCAGGTATCAAATCCTCATGTTAAGAAGACCTGATATTTGCAAGGATTGGACTGTGCTTCTGTCATATGAGGAAATATGGATTAGCTTCTTGCAGGATCCAAGAAGCAGGACCCAGCATGGTAAGGCAGGACAAATGGTAGCAAGCAGAGCCCACATTCGTACACATGCTGGCACAGCCACACTGCTGATCAAAATCATGTTCAGTGATGTAGCATAAACTTATGCCTTAGCTGTAAATTCCTAATGACACCCAGTGACCCCCTACTAAAGTATCTAACATGGGTATCTTTTGTTCATGTGAATGTCACCTATGAATATTGTCAGGTGAGTTGTGATCAATATGTCAAAGATACAGCACCTGAGACTATGGTCTGTATTCTTTAAGCCAACCCTAGCAAACGAAGGCTTACCTTTTAAAATATATTTCTTCTGTCAAACATCACCAAAAGAGAGGAGAAGGAAGAGGAAAGAGACAGAGTATGAGTACCAGGGAATTTGTCTACATTTCTTAGCAATTTCCCAATCAATCCCCTTTAGGGAAACAGCAGTTCACTGCCCCTAAAGAAAGCATTGATGTCTTGGGGGAAAAACAGGGAGAGGGAATGGGGAAAGGGTAAAAGAAATGGAGTTTAGGACTTCTGCTGTTGAGAATTTCCTACACACTGGACAAACTGCGTTGTCTGAGACGGGAAAGCAAACTCACGTGAGGTTGTGGTTTGCTGGTTTCAAATGAAGGGCTCCAGGCACACAGTTCTCTTGCTTCTGTTCCAAAACAGGGAGTGCTTCTCATTGGCGAAGAACATCCATGCAGAAATGGAAAAGGCACCACATCTGATGAACTTCTCCAGTAGAAAGGAAAAGACAGTCTCCTTTGTATCAGGCACTGGTAATTCTGAAAGAGTTGAGGTTTCATTTGAGGACCACAAGTCAGTTCCCTGAAGATAAAGTTTTTCCTTGATTAAAAAGGAACCAAAGCTTAGCAGAAATCAAAGTTGTTTTCAAATTTGTGGCAGGAAGGCGCTACCTTTAAAGAACACAGGGATGTCAGAGAGCACATATGGTTGTGGTTTGGCTAAATTGTTGCAATGAACTCTGCAGAGCCTCAAATTCAGGGCATGGAATAGATGAGAAACTCCAACATTTCCACCAGCACCTCTCCCCTCAAACCACAACTCTGCATCTGGAGTCCCAGTTTGGGATGCCAGCTTTTGAACTGCTCCCTGATGCCTGCCCCCTTAACAACAGATTAGTCAGCTACTGTTATCAGGGGTTTAGACTAGGCCTTGGGAAGCTTCACCTCTGCTGATCAAACTTCTCTTTGGCACAGAAACCAGCCTGGTCAACATTTTTCTGGTCAGTTGGCAACCCTAAATTGCATAGCTTCATTTACAGATTCACTAACAGATGGCAGAGAGATGGCACAAGCGCTGTTCCTGATAAGCTGCACAGCTGTGCAGCTGAAATCAGATCCCTGAGCTCTAAACCAGGGCACTCTGGACTGCAGTGATGACAACATTGTCAACCCCATGCTGCCAGCATACAGCTCCGCTCGCTCCCTGTAAAAATGACAGGGAACATTGGTCACAAGTGCCTTGTCTTGGAAGACTGTAGCCAGAAATAATGGTAATGAATAACGCCATAGATAAGCATTTTGAAATACAGGATGCTTGAACATGTGGAATGTCTGTACATTCTCTCATTATTGTGAGAGAGAGAGAGAGACTTTATCGTAACTGCTGTTCTTCCAACATCAAGTCATCAGCTGAAGATAGGATTACCAGAAAGCACTGTGAAAAGCTCATGGGTCCTTAAGAGTCACACAGAAGTGAAATTCCACCTGGTGTCACTTATCTTTTCAGGCAAGCGGTACTAGAATTAGAAAAAATGCAGCTGGAGAAGATCTGCCTTCAATGAGAATCTATTGAAGGTACTAGAGCCCCCTCTAGGTCTAAACCTGGTACTCACAATGAATGCTCATATTTTGTCTCCCCTACAGAATGTCCTAGTCCTGAGTTCTTCATTGCAAGGCCTTAGAGCCCATAGTACCAACCATGAATCCTAAATGTGGCTCCGTAGTAGAGCAGGGATGTAGTCACCCAGAACCAGTGCAGACGGAGATGCTCTTTTACTTTAGATGCAGCTGGAGCATTGGTAGAGCAGTTCAGCAAAGCTACAGCCAGTTCTGCGTGCCTGCATGGAGGTATGAGAAGTAAGGAGACAGCTGGGTCTAGCCTCTTTGTGTGCTTCATGTTGAGGTGCACAGAGAAGGGGAAAGAGGCTGGCCTCTGTGCACCTGTGTGGTAGTGCAGCATGAGGTGCACAGAGACCAAAGGGGGGTGCAGTAGCATCAGTTCAAAAATCTGCCAGCCCTTCGCAGGAAAAGAGGAGGAAGAGGAAGAGACAAACCTGTCCAGAGGTTTGGTAGAGGCTGGCAAAATGCAGTGGCCCCATTCATAGCATTTAGCCATGACTGTTCCTTGCTGTGATTGAGGGATACAACTGAAATTCCACCTTCTGTTTCAGTACTGAAATGGACCAATGTGAACCACCAGCTTTGTTTCACAATGAGGAACATTTAAGGGATGTACACCACTCCCGTGGTGGACATCCAGCCCCTGAACTTTTATGTTCTTCAACATTGATTCAAAGGAGTCCAGAGCATTAAAATGGAGTCTTCATCATTTGGGAGTAACTCCTCTGGGGATTACAGCCTCCCAAATGCTGCTGAGCCTATCAAAATATATAGTGTTGTGTTTTTTGGGGGGGAGAACACAAGAGACCTGCTTCAGATCTGCCCCATGACATTATAATGCACCTGCTCTCTCTCTTATATGCACACAACAGAACAAAGAATCAGCCAGTTGTTCAGTGGTGCGCACTTGTGTGTATATAATACACAAGCATATAATGTTGCCCTCTGCTACATGAAACCAAACCTGCTCAAATGGTTCTGATTAGTGGCTCAGTCCTATCTGGATTCCAGCAGCGCAAGGCCCCTTGCAGTGTTGGAAAAGCTGTGCCACCATGGCATGCTTCCAAGCCGCTGCCACAAATGGGCAGATGTATGGTGTGCACAGCAGTTGTAGGCTCTGCTGATTTTGGTAAGTTGGTGGCAGGGAGGGGGAGGGCAGGCGTGGATTGGGGTGGGAGAGGGAGGATCCCAGTTGTATCAGTATGTGCCAGGATAATTTTCACTTCTCATTTACACCACCTATATAACTGACATGGGTCCAAGGAGACCCAGCAGTCACCAGGAGGCCTACAGAGAGGTAATAATTCCAGGCCTCCTGATCTCCCCCACCATTGGATGCAGTGAGTGCCCTATTTGCATGGCTGCATTATCAGTGAGGGATAGGACTGGGTTGTAAGTTAATCTCCAAACATCTGATCCTACACAGAGGATCCTATACATGGAATCTTTCTTAATGCAGACTACACTCATTTTGTACAAACTTTGCTCATTTTTTTCCAGATCTTTTCTCTGAGACATGATTGTGGACATTGGATAAATATAAGGATTTAAAAGAACAACAATAATGCTGAATTGGGAAACGAAATCTCCAAGTGTGGATATAACTATAAGTGTGGATAGTGTAGGTGTAACTCATGAAAGAGTGTGATTGTGTGTGTTTGTGTGTGTAACATGGTTGGAGAAAACCATTTCTGTTGTCCTCTACTGATGATTGCCCTTGTTTCTCGATTACATGAAATATTGGAATTTAAAATGACCACGTGGGAATAAAGAATCAAAAGTACATTAAAGTGTTATTGATCTATTTTAAAAGTCTGATAAATCTCCATTTGGAGCCTATTGGCAGGAAATAACTACAGACTTCTCAAAGTCATAAAAAAGAAAACCATTTCAACTGCGGGGAAAGAAAAGCCCATGTTTCTCCTTGCACTCTGTTTCACCAGAGCCCACGAAAGGAGGTGCAAAATTGGCACTTCGGCCCTAGATATTATAAGACTCTTTTGTCTGATGATGCAGGGAACACATCGAATAAGAGAAATGCCAGTTAATATGCCCGTTTTATTATTTTATTGCTATTTTATTGTATTTTTATAATCTTTATGTATTGTTTGTATTTTAGGTGTTGCTAGCCGCCTTGGGTGCCCTTTGGGGAGAAAGGCAGCTTATAAATCTAATAATAAATAAATAAATGATAATAAGAGTTACTTTGGGACAAGACTTTGGATTAAAACTTCTCATTCATCCAATACTGGCCTTTAAGATGTGAGTCATGTAAATTTCTGTCCTTTCTGCATCTAATGAAGTAGGTTGTTGCCTACACAAGCTTCTGTGGTAGTAAAGTGCGGGCTGAGCCAAAGCATGTTTGCTTGGAAATCATTTCGTGGGCTCTGGGGAAAGTGAGTTTGCATCGGCTGAGCTCAACTGGTGCAGGGGTCTGGGGAGAGTGGGGAGGAGGCGTAAGGGAGGAGTTTCAGGGTGGAGGGAGAGCGAATGGTGGGCATTACTGGAGGTGGGTTGGCGGGAAGCGGGAGGAAGGCCAGGATCTGGTGGTTATACCGTATCCTAACCACGTTCCTGGGCAGTCTGGGTCAGCCCCAGGTTGCTTGGATTTGTGCCACTGATTTTGGTGGCGCGGATTTGAGTAGCCCCATTGGGGCTTCAGGGGAAGCAATTCCTCTTGCACTGGGCTGAGCCACTAAGTGCCCAAACCTTGCACTGGATACAGTGCAGGTCCGCTGGCCTGCCTGTTCCAGCGCAAGATAGGATTGCGCTGTTAGTCTAGATAAGAACACTGAAATCTGTGTCACCCTCCTACCAGCCCAAGAGAAGATGCGTCTGCTTGTTTTTGTCTGTACAAACAGACGTCCTTAAACACAAGAAGAGCTGTGAAATGCTCTGGAGCAGCAGAAGTCGGCATTCGTCTTTATTATTGTTATTAAGTGCTATGAGAAAAGGGAACACTTTGATAAATAATCACAAAGTGTGCCAGCTGATGCATCTTTAGAATGCAGTTGTTTACCAAAGATGGAGCCCTGCGACACGCTGTGTTTGAAACCTGCTATAACTTGAGAGATTAATGCTGCCAATACATCATGTGCTACTGGGATTAGAGAGATGAATATGAATATTTTTTATGACTGCCTGGTACATAACATGCTTGGCTTCCCAGGCCCAGCCTCTCTGTTGCCGTTTGCTTGTGCAGTTCTCTCTTCACTTTTTACAGTACACGAAGTTCAAATATAAGTTAAGTACGTAACTTTCCCTTTGGCTTGTGACTGAGGGAAGGCAAAACCCTGCATTGCAAATCCTGGGCACTCAACACTGCAACACAGACAGTGTTTTCAACTGAAGCATTAGCTTTCTGTGAGATCGTTGGAATCTGTGATGGGATTGGTCAAATAAAGGTAGCCCCATAGCCACATCCTTGCTTCTTCTTTTCTGCCCTGAAGGAAAATATCTTGATTGACTTTGGGCGCAATCCTGAGTCACCCTTGGGCCAGTGCAAGTCATTTGCACCAGCCCAGAGGTGCCACAAAAGGTGCCACTTTGGCCTCACTTCAGGAGTTGGGAGGCTGGTGCACAGACAGGTGCCAGACTCTGGAGGTTGAATCTGGTGCTGTTGTGCCGGGAGAGAGGTGAATTTGCAACATCTGAGTCAGGACGGCGCAGGGGTCTGGGGAGGGCAGGGGGAGGGCGGAATGGTGGTGTACTGGGGCGGGTGGTTGTAGAATAGAAATACAGTAACAAAATAAAATTGTATGCTTATAGTGACCTGTAAAAGGAAGAACCGTTTTCACAGTGGTAAGAATCTAAATAATGTTAATGGGCATGTGGGGCCTGGGGCCTGTGGGGGCCATGGAGACAGGGTTCTCCCCAGTGGTGAGATGCAAATAAATTAACAACAGGTTCTATGTCCTAATGAGCAATGAGCAACTCAGCTTCAATTGTCTGCCGCAAAGGAAGTTGAAAGACTACTCCTATACTGTACAGTACACACTTTCCTGGGAGTAATTCCCATTGAACATAATGGGACTTACTTCTGAGTAGACAGTCATAGGATTGCACTGTAACTTTAACACACACCCAATGTCTAAATCCAAATTGCAAAGCTGCAGTTCTGTCTGTATGTCTGTCTGTCTGTATGTAGTCATACTTACAGGCCTCTGGCCACTAGTTTCCAAGGAGGATAAACATGTGGCTGAAATGCACACTTGAAATGGACATTTTTTTTCTTGAATTCTCAAGGCAGTTGTATAATGAAATCAGGAAGGCACCAAGAAGAGGAGGTGGGAACTGCCAGGGCTCCAGGTTACCAACCTCTGGAGACACCACAGCAACATAGCACCTTCACATCTGCACAAACTGGGCTTTGAGCTGGGCCACCTTCCTTCTCAGTGGGAACTTGGTGATTTTTACCAGAGCAGTCAATCTTCTCCAGGATCTGGTTCACTTTTAGTGGTGAACATCTGACACCTCATCATCAACCAAAAGCAACAACAGCATAGCAACATCTTTACATCTCCCCTTCTTTTTTGTTCTATTACAGCATTCCTCAGCATCTGTCTCTCGCCTGCTGTACCATTTTGCATGGCCCACCTCTGGGAAGTACAACTGGAAGTAACTGGAATGACTTTATCACCAGTTATTTCCATACTAAGAAGCCAGACGTGATGCAACAAAGAACAATAAGAGGCTCGGGCTACAATCCTATCCACTTTTTCCTGGTAGTAAGTCCCACTGACTATAATGGAACTTACTTCTGAGTAGACATGCATAGGATTGGGCTCCCAGGGTAGATGGGAGAGCTTTTTTGAGTGCAAGAAAAGCAGAACTGAGCCTCCTACCACTGTTTGTTGCATCTTATTGCTGGTCTCACTGCCAGGCAGTGGAGGTCTGGGGGGGGGGGGTCCTGCCATGAGTACCACTGGGCACCACCTCAAGAACCACTGGTGGTATGAGTACTACTGATTAAGAACATAAGAACATAAGAACAGCCCCACTGGATCAGGCCATAGGCCCATCTAGTCCAGCTTCCTGTATCTCACAGCGGCCCACCAAATGCCCCAGGGAGCACACCAGATAACAAGAGACCTCATCCTGGTGCTCTCCCCTACATCTGGCATTCTGACTTAACCCATTCCTAAAATCAGGAGGTTGCGCATACACATCATGGCTTGTACCCCATAATGGATTTTTCCTCCAGAAACTCGTCCAATCCCCTTTTAAAGGCGTCTAGGCTAGACGCCAGCACCACATCCTGTGGCAAGGAGTTCCACAGGATTGAGAAATTCTGCTCTATTACTTTTACCACCCAGCCCCAAAAAGAATTCCAGTGAACTCTAAAGCTTCTCCCTCCAACTTCCAACTCTGCAATCCAATGCACATCTACTCAGAAGCCCAACAAGTTCAAGGGGAGTTGTTGACTTCTAGGGTTTGAGAGCAAATGGCAGCCTTGAAGGACAGTTTCACTAATGAGCAAAAAAGTACTATGAGGGGACTATTCTTCTAGGTTGCTTTCCAACAGGCAACAGCAGATACCCATCACTTTGGTCTACTCTAGTGGCGAGTCTCCCACAAGTTTGAGGGCTGCTACTCACCAGGGAGTGCAAAGCAGGGGCCTGCAGTGGGTGGGGAGGCAAGTGAGGTAGAACCTCCCCACCACAGTCCTTTGAAAGTGTTGCAGCTGTGTAGGTGCCCAAGCACCCACAACCCAGCCTAAAAATGAAAATTAACAGCACATGTAACAAGCCTTGCAGGTTTTGAGGTTCACCCTGATCACAAGTTCTTCCCAGTGCTTCTCCAGTTCTTCTTCATTAGGTGACAAGACCTAAACCCAATTTGCAAACTTGTTCAAAAAATCTTCAATTTCTAGTCAGCCTGCCATTTCACTTAGGGGGGGGGGGGGATAACCTAAAGGAACTTTTCTGCTAGAGAAGGAGCAATGCTAACTGTACCATCCTCAGCATGCTTACCTGGGAATAGCAGCCCAATCCTATGCAAGCCTACACAGGAGTAAATCACATTATATAGTCAATTGGGCTTGCTTCCCAGGTGTGAGTAGGATTGCAGCCTAAGGGCTATCCAACTTTCCAGAGCCAATGCAGCCACACTGCAGTCCCGAGGTAAGGGAACAAACATTCCCTTGTCACAAGGAGACCTCCAGGACTTGGTGCTGGAAAGTTACAGTTAAGAGGACTTAGGTCCCAATCCTATCCAATTTTCCAGTGCCAGTGCAGCTGTACCAATAGGGCATGCACTGCATCCTGTGGTGGGGGCAGGGAACATTTGTTCCCTTACCTCAGGGCTGCATTGTGACTGCACAGGTGCTAGAAGAAAGCCTCACTGAGCACAATAGGACTTACTTCTGAGTAGACATGCATAGGATTGTGCCCTAAGGCTGCAATCCTACTTCCACTTTCCTGGGAATAAGCCCCATTGGCTATAATGAGATTTACTTCTGAGTAGATATGCATAGGATTCTGCTCAAAGGCTGCAATCCTATCCACACTTTCCTGGGAGTAAGGCCCATTGAACACAATAGGACTTATTTCTGAGAAGACCTGCATAGGATTGTGCCCTTAATGAAGCAATGTTTTGTGCCACATTCCTGCCTTTTTTTAACCTGAGGAATTTCAGCTGTGGGAGCTTCACCTCTATGTATCTGATAGTGTATTATACAATCATTGTGTAACAACAGGTTGTATATTGCAATGAAAAGATCCCAGGCACAAAACTGCATTCCCAAACCCCAAGGATGAAAACCAACCCCATGGTGCAGTCCTGTGCTTGTGGGAAGTAAGGGCACAATCCCTATGCCCGTCTACTCAGAAGTAAGTCCCATTATAGTTAACAGAGCTTACTGCAGCACGAGAGCCCAAGCCTATGTATGACTACTCATTATAGAGTCTCATTATAGCCAAAGGGTCTTACTCACAGGAAAGTGTGGCTAGGAGTGCATCCTTTGAGCACAATCTTATGCATGTCTACTCAGGAGTAAGTCATTATAGCCAAAGGGGCTTACTCCCAGGAAAGTGTGGATAGGATCCCAGCCTCAGTGACTAGGATGAGATGCTTCCTTCTTCACCTTCTGATTGACAGTGTCTACTCAGAGGTAAGTCCCACTGTATTCAATGGGGCTTACTCCCAGGAAAGTGTGGCAAACTCAGAGAGGAGTTTCCTCTGGTTCCCTTCCTTCGCCTTCTGATTGACAGTGGCTGCAATTCTAACCACACTTTCCTGAGAGTAAGCCCCATTGAACAAAATAGGAGTTACTTCTGAGTAGACCTGGTTAGGCTTGTGCTCAGTGCCTACCCAGAGGTAAGTTCCATTGTGTTCAATGGGGAGGGGAGGTGTGGGGCGGGCAGCTGGGCTGCTTCTCTTGCCCTCATTAGCGAGGCTGCATGGGCAGGAGAGGACGGGGGTTTGGGCGGGAGCTGCTCCGGCTCCCTCCTCTTCCCCCCACTGGGAGAGCTGAGCCCAAGAAGCCTCCAGGTGCAGGAGCAGTCTACTCACCAGTGGGCCAGCTTGGCCGGGGAGGGGAGGCGTGGGGCGGGCAGCTGGGCTGCTTCTCTCCCGCTGTCAGCGAGGCTGCATGTGCGGGCGCGCTGGCCGTTCGCGCCCTCTCCTACGTTCTTCGGCACAGTCGCAGGAGGTGTCAGAGCTGCACACGTGCAGACTTCAGTTGGCTGTGTCTGGCTCGCCCCTTCAGCCCCGGCACCTGCTGGGAGCGACCCCTTCCCCCCCACGGGTTGGTCCTGACATTTCAAGGCGCGAGCTCCCCAGCCAGCAAACGGTTCTTAGAACCAACAACTGGATTAGGTAGGGGTTCTATAGAACCGGTGAGAACCGGCTGAATCCCACCACTGGTCGTGACCCACCAGCTCGTGTAACACTTCCCCATCCATTTAGGAGCCGGGGAAGTGGAGGGAGGCACTAAGGGGGGGCAAGGAGGGTGCTTTGCACTTACTTTTTACAATGTAGATCTGCAGCAGGCTGCAGGAGGTGCAAGGAGCCCTGCACAGCCCTGGCAAGCGGGCGCAAAGCACTTCTGTGTCCACTCACATGCTGTCACTTCTCCCACAGAAGTCTCAAGCTGACAGCAGTGGGTTCTGGCAAACCTCTCCAGACTGGGTGACTGGTCAACAAAATGGCAAAGGACGTTCATTGTGAGTACATAAAGTGACTCGTATTGGAGCAAGACATCCAACCGCCACATGTGCACTGATGGGGTCCAAAATGGTGATGACTATGGAAGAAGAATAATTTGGGGTCACAGTGGATATCTCAATGACCATTTTGATCATGTATGGGGGATGCTGGGAAGAAGGCACATTCCATGCTAGGGAATTATTTAGAAAAAAAAAAATTGAAAACAAAACTGCCAGTATTGCAATACCTTTTATACAAATTATGGTGTGGTCACATTTGGGAAAAATGTGTACTATTATGGTTACCACATCTCAAAAAGGATAACTGTAGACTTGAGGAAGAAGCAGGAAAAGACAAATAAAATAATCAAGGGGCTGGAGCATCTTGCTTCTGAGGAAATTAAAGTCTTTAGGATCTCTTAATTGAGAGAGAGCGAGAGCTGCATGTAGGGGGAACATGAGTGAGGTCTTTAAAACTATACTAACTGTCAAGGAAGAAGATGGGACTCCCCAAGGGACTGCAGGTTGACCCAGGGAAGTAGGGCCTAGTGGTTAGCAGGCTCATTCCCTTCCTGTTCCCTTCTTTTCTATTTTGAACAGGCAGCAGAATAGGGTAAAAACTTAGTAGAATATATCTGCTGCCACCAGCCCAATCAGACTAGGTGAGGGGCACCTGACCAATACCCCCCTCCCAGGAGAATACTGAACCTTAGCGATTCTTATCACAATCACTCTCACAGCAGTGCCTGCAGAATGAGGGAATGTGACAATCCACTCTATTTTTCCCATATCCAGGGACCAGGAAGATCATGGATCAAAATATAACCAGCTTTATTAAAAGATTAAATAAGAGAAGTAAATAAAATTGAAAAAGAACAGGGTGACTACATAAAAATGTGTGATACAAAACATTAATGGAAGGTTACTGCTAATGGCCAGCAGGAGCAGCACTGGATTCTATTCCGCTTGACTCATTCAGGAATGTTTTCTAACCCACAGGGAAAACAAAATTGAAATAAATCAGAGCCTAACAGATCTCTGCTAGAATGTGTCCCAATCCCAATTGCTTAACTCCCAGACCACTTTCTCTTGCTGCCCCGTGAGTGAGTACTTTTCTCCAAGACCCACAGAGGCAACAGGAATCAAGACCATCCCATTCCAGGTGGGCTTGCAATTTTTAACATTTGGCTATCATGATGTCACTGGTTCACATGATTAGTCGAAAGGGTTTACCTAGATAACAGTATGTCCTCCCTTGGAGTCAGATGGGAATGTGAGCCAATTTACAGGCACATCCCAGTCCCTGACAGGAACGTAACCCAAATGGAAGGGACAGAGCTTTTTGCGCTTACAAAACAAAGGGCCAAAAGCTACCTGCGCTACTCCCAGAATAGGAGAAAACAGACCAAAGGGCACAGGAAAGATGTGGGGACCCCACATTTTAGTGTGTTGTCAACTGTCCTGACGATTTGTATTAAAGGTCAGTATACAAGGCAATGAAAATAACAGATAAAACAATAAAAAGACAAGGAACAAAATTGGTATTTGCTGCTACCAAAAGTGGTGATAGTTAGCAGTTTGATGGATTTAAAAGGAGAGGAGACAATTTCATGGAAAGGTGGTCTATCAATGGCTATTAATCAAGACTGCCAAGTGGAACCTTTCGGTTCAGAAGCCAACTGAATGCCACTTGCTGTTGTCTTGATACCTTCTGGGCTCCAGAGAAGCCTTTGACTAGTCACTGTGCAAAACATGGTGCTAGTCTAATGGACCGACCATGCTGGGATTTAGCAGTGGTTGTCATGGTAGTGTGATGGTCTTCTTGTGACATCGCACTCTGACATCATAGTCCCTTGGTTCAACTGTCAGTTGGTCAGAACATTGCTCTCACCAGACAAGAAAGACCAGACCAGACCAAACCAGTAAGTCTTTCTTGGTTTACCTTCATTTTTCATTTCTACTATTGTAAAGAGATTGAGAGGGGGAGGCATGAAGGGAACATTAGAGATCTTATTGGTTATTGTCGCATAGTAGTAATGATGGTCCTAATGATCAGAAGGACATCTTGGCAGGGATCTCATTGTTTTACTTCTATCAATACTGATTGAAATATAATAACATTCAGTGCCAAAGATAGCCAGAGATTGGAGGTGAATTGATGGTAGGAAGTTAAGGCCTCAATCATATAAAGAATGTGTTGCTACTCCTTTGCTTAATGTCTGCTGAAATGCACCCTGCTGGCTGCTATGAGGCTGCAAGACTGTGCCAGAAATATTTCAACTAAACACATAAGAAGAAGAAATAAAGGGAGGAGGATGGTACGAAATTGAAACATGACTGCTACAGAGGCAATCTGTGGCCAATTTGAACCAGAACATGTGAGAAAGAATAAAAGAGAGGTATGAATGAGCCTCAGCCTGATAATGTAGGGCAAAAAGCTGGAAGAGCTCATTGACAGGAAGAAAAAAACGGAATAAGATATGGGTAGGTAGTGGTGAATTTTGGCCTGGTAATGTAAGAATGAAAGGAAGGAATAAAAGAGAGCTTAATATGCTCGAAGCAAACCTGATAATGCAGGAATGAAACAAGTTCCAGGCAGATGAAGGGTTCAAATGTAACCAGCTGTATTAAAACATTAAATAAGAGGAGTAAACAAAAAAGAACAAGGTAACTAGATAAAAATGTGCAATAAAAATGTGCAGAAGGAGCTGTGGCTACTATCCTGCTTGCCTCATTTAGGAAAATTTTGTAAACCAGTGGAAAAACGGAACTGAAATGAATCAGAACCTGACAGATCTCTTCTACACTGCTAGCCCCTGTCCTAATTACCTGGAAGATGGAACTTCCAGACCACTTTCTCTTGCTGCCTGTGAGTGGGTACTTCTCTCCGAGACCCACAGTTTGGGTTCTCAGGAAACTGGCATGAAGACCACTCAGTTCCTGGTGGGCTTGCAAGTTTTAAGATTTGGCTATGATGATGTCACTGGTTTACCTGTTTAGTGGAAAGATACCTGTCTGTTCCCCTTTGGAGTCGGACAGATTGAAATGTGAGCCAATTAGCAGGTATATCCCAGTCCCTGGCAGGATCTCTGGTTCCAACGGAAGAGAAAGAGCTTATGGCGCTTATAAAAGAAAGAGCCAAAAGCTACCTGTAATGCTCCAGCTGCTGAATGCACGGGAGCTCCTGGTGAGTCCAATTTGCCCAAAATATGAGAAAACAGACCCAAAGGCACAGAAAAGATGTGGGGGTCCCAGTGAAAATACCTGGATTCAGCACACATACTATGGAGAAGGTGGCTGGAGTTTTCCTCCATTTCCCATAATTCCAGGTGACACAATGAAGTTGATTCAGAAGAGAGGAGTTAATCACACAACATATAATGTCTTTTTGGCACCAGCAAAGATTTCATTATGCTCCCAGACGTCTTGTTGGGACAAGAATTTAACATTCAGTATCTTGTTTCTTTAGTGTGTTGCCAACTGTCCTTATAACAATTAAGACAAAGACAAGGAACAAAATTAACTTCTGGAATTTGCTGCTACAAAAAGTGGCAGTGGCTACCAGTTTGATGTCTTTAAAACGAGAGGAGACAATTTCATGGAGAGGTGGCCTAACCAAGACTGCCAAGTGGAACCTCTTGGTTCAGAGGCCCTGAATGCCACTTGCTGTTCTCTTGATACCTTGCTTCTGGGCTCCACAGAAGCCTTTAAACTAGTCGTTGTGCAAAACAGGGTGGTAGGCTTATGGACCCACTATGCTGGGATTTTACAGGGGTTGTCATGGTAGTGTGATGGCCTACTTGTGACATCAAACTGCTTGTGACATTATCCCAGTCCCTTGGTCCAACTGTCAGTTGGTCAGAACATTGCTCTCACCAGACCAGAAAGACTAGACAAGACCAGACTAGTAAGTCCTTCTTGGTTTACCTACATTTCACAGTTTTCATTTTTATTATTATAAAGAGATTGAGGGGGGAGAGGGAGAGATGAAGAGAATATTAGAGATCTTATTGGTTATTGTAGCATAGTAGTAATGATGATGGCCCTAATGATCAGAAGGGCATTTTGACAGGGATCGCATTGTTTTTGTACTGACTGAAATATGATAACATTCAGGGCTAAAGGAAAGGAAGCCAGAGATCGGAGGGGAACTGATAGTAGGAAATTAAGGCCTTGATCATATGAAGAATGGGCTGCCGCTCCTTTGCTTAATATCTGCTGAGAGCCCCTATGGGGCTGCAAGGCTATGGTAGAAATATTTCAGCTAAGTAAACACATAAGAAGAAAAAATAAATGGAGATGGTTGGTTGGAAATTGAAACAGGATTGCTCCATCTCCCATAATTCCAGGTGACACAATGATTTTGATGGACATTGATTCTGAAGAGAGGAATTAATCACAAAACATAATTTTTTTTTTTTGGAACGAGCCAAAGATTTCATTATGCTCTCAGACTTCTTGTTGGGAAGAATTTAATGTACAGTATCTTGTTATTTGTGTGTTGCCAACTGTCCTTATGAATAAAACAAATGAAACAAAGACAAAGACAAGGAACAAAATTAACTTCTGGAATGTGCTGCTACAAAAAGTGGAGATGGCTACCAGTTTGATGGCTTTAGAAGGAGAGGAGACAATTTCATGGAGATGTGGCCTATCAATGGCTATTAATCCAGACTTCCAGGTGGAACCTCTTGGTTCAGAGGCCCCTGAATAGCACTTGCTCTGTTGCCTTGATATCTTTTGGGTTCCAGAGAAGCCTTTGACTAGTCATTGTGCAAAATAGGGTGCTAGTCTAATGGACCCACTATGTTGGGATTTTGCAGGTGTTGTCCTGGTAGTATGATGGCCTAGACCAGCCATTATCAACCACTGTGCCATGGCACATTGGTGTGCTGTGAATGGTCCCGAGGTGTGCCATGGGAATTTGGGAGAGGGTCATTTATTAGTAGGGCCATTGAGGATGTGAGCGCCCCCCCCTTGGCAGCCCAGTGTGCCTTGTCAATTGTCAAAAAACTGATGGTGTGGCTTGACCATTTTAGTCAGTCAGTGTGCCATGAGATGAAAAACGTTGAAAATCACTGGCCTAGACTGGCCTGGACCCACTGTGTTGTAATTTAGCAGTGGTTGTCATGGTAGTGTGAGGGTCTTCTTGTGACATCACACTCTGACATCATAGTCCCTTGGTTCAACTGTCAGTTGGTTGGTCAGTTGGTCAGAACATTGCTCTCACCAGACCAGAAAGATTAAACCAGACAAAACCAGTAAGTCTTTCTTGGTTTACCTTTATTTCACACTTTTCATTTTTACTATCATAAAGAGATTGAGAGGGGAAGAGGGAGGGATGAAGACAGTATTAGAGATCTTATTGGTTATTGTAGCGTATTAGTAATAATGATGGTTCAAATGGTCAGGGTGCATTTTGGCAAGGACCTCATTCTTTTCTGTCTATACTAATTGAAAGATGATAACATACAGAAACTTTTGATTTCTTAATGGCTTCTGTGTCACTGTTTCCTTTGGAGGAGAGAGCACAGGAGGTGTTGTGGCATTTCAGTTTTATTCGCTTTATCCACAAATCCTGTTATGTACCTGAAAGGGAGAAATAAACTATTTTTTTCCCCATAGTTTACCATCAAAATGGGTGGGGGGCTGTCTCAAATTTGCAAGTGCTACCTAAGAGATCACTGAATGCTGCTTGCTGTTGCCTTGACACCTTGCTGCGGGGTTCCACAGAAGCCTTTGACTAGTCACTGTGCAAAACAGCATGCTAGACTAATGGACCCACTCTGTTGGGATGACTTTAAAAGGAGAGGGGACCATTTCAAGAGGAGGCCTATCAATGGCTATTAATCAAATCTCCCAAGTGGAACCTCTCGGTTCAGAGGCCACTGAATAGCACTTGTAGTTGCCTTGATACTTTGTTTCTGGGGCTCCCCAGAAGCCTTTGACTAATCACTGTGCAAAACAGCATGCTAGACTAATGGACCCACTATGGGCCCAATCCTATCCAATTTTCCAGCACCGATGCAACTGCAATGCAACCCTGAGGTAAGGGAACAAATGTTCCCATACCTTGAGGAGGCCTCTGTGACTGACTTCCCAATACAAGAAGCATTGCATACACCATTGCCACAGCAGTACCAGCAGTGGAAAATTGGTTTGGATTGGGCCCTATGCTGAAATTTTTCAGGGGTTGTCCTGGCAGCGTGATGGCCTTCTTGTGACATCACACTCTGACATCATAGTCCCTTGGTTCAACTGTCAGCCGGTCAGAACATTGCTCTCACCAGACCAGAAAGACTAGACCAGATCAAACCAGCAATTCTTTCTTGGTTAACCTTCATTTTACATTTTTCATTTTTACTATTATAAAAGAGATTTAGAGAGGAAGAGGAAGGGATGAAGAGAGCATTAGAGATCTTATTGGTTATTGTAGCATAGAAGTAATAACGATGGTTCTAATGATCAGGAGTACATTTTGGCAGGGATTTCATTCTTTTCCTCCTGCCTATGCTGCTTGAAAGATAACGTACAGAAACATCTAAGAATAATTTCTTAATGGCTTCTGTGTTCTGAATCTCTCTGATATTTCAGGCAATCTTAGGAAGTCGTCTCCTGGCAGCCAGGGGAGAGTTATCTGAAAAGTGATGCTCAAGACCAGATTAAACGCTTCCAGGCAGTCAAACTTTTCCTTTGTGGGCATCTTCCAAATCCCATCAGGTGAGGCAAGGAGGTGGTGAAAGAGGCTTTTCTTCTGCACTGTGATAGGCTCCCCACTTTCTTGAGCAACGAGAAAATTTGATGGCAAACTTGCTCTCGCTCAGTGTCCTTTGGGAGAGAGAGAGCACAGGAGATGTTGTGGCATTTCAGATGCATTCGCTTTATCCACAAATCCTTTTAAGCACCTGAAAGGGAGATGTGGATTCCCCCCCCCAATAGTTTACCATCAAAATGGGAGGGGGGTCCTGTCTCAAATTTGCTAGTGCTACCTTCTGGTATCACAACTCAAGTCTTCATTGCTGTTGCCTAAGATTCACTTGTGTTCTACAGCTTTGCATGGGTGTTGGGACATATTTGGCCTCCTCATTCACCATGTTCCCCAGACAGTGTATCACTCTGAGGTGTTATCAGACATACTGTTGAAGTGTGATGTGTCTCTCAGCCCTAAGCAATGGAGATGCTTGTGTGAGGAATCTTTTCTGAAGAGCACTTCTCATCTGATTTTTGTCTCAGGACGTTAACACAAGCTGGATGGCCAGCAAGCCCAGCGAAAGAAGAAGTTGCCAGTTACATGGTTTACCTTCTCCCCATTGCTCTGTTCTAGGTGTGAGCCATCTTGAATCCTGCCTCTGTCAAAGGAATTCAAGGATTGTCTTTGTAGTGTCAGAGAGTAGCAGTTTGAAGAAGGATAAAGCCCTTGTTTTAAAGCAGTTTGAAGAAGGATAAAGCCCTTGGAGAGAAGGTGGAGTACCTCAGGACATGAGGGATGCAAACATCATCACGCTGTACAAGAACAAAGGCGACAGGGGTGACTGCAACAACTACCGTGACATCTCTCTCCTTAGCATTGCAAAAGCTGTTTGCCCAAGTTCCACTGAAGAGGCACCAGGTACTTGCCGAGAGCATCTATCCAGAATTGCAGTGTGGATTCCGAGCCAACAGGTCCACCACCAATATGGTATTCTCCCTTAGACAGCTGCAGGAGAAATGCAGGGAACAACGACAGCCACTCTTTATAGCCTTCATAGATCTCACGAAGGCTTTCGACCTGGTCAGCAGGGACAGCCTCTTCAAGATTCTCCCCAAGATCGGATGTCCACCCAGGCTCCTCAGCATCATCAGGTCTTTCCACGAGGACATGAAGAACACTGTAGTCTTTGATGACTCCACATCAGGCCCCTTTGATATCCGAAGCGGAGTGAAACAGGGCTGTGTTCTTGCGCCAACCTTGTTTAGGATTTTCTTTGCTGTCCTGCTGAAGCAGGCCTTTGGAACTGCAACAGAAGGCATCTATCTCCGGACCAGATCAGACGGAAAGCTCTTCAACCTCTCCAGACTGAGAGCAAAGTCCAAAGTCCAGCTGAAATGTCTGCATGACTTCCTCTTTGCCGATGATGCAGCTGTCACTACCCACTCTGCCAAAGATCTCCAGCAGCTCATGGATCACTTTAGCAAGGCCTGCCAAGATTTTCGACTGACAATCAGCCTGAAGAAAACACAGGTCATGGTTCAGGATGTGGACTCACCTCCCTGCATTACAATCTCTGCGCATGAACTGGAGGTTGTCCATGACTTTGTGTACCTTGGCTCAACGATCTCTGACACACTTTCTCTTGATACCAAGCTAAACAAGCGCATCGGTAAAGTAGCTACCACGTTTTCCAGACTCACAAAGAGAGTCTGGTCCAACAAGAAGCTGACAGAACATACCAAGATCCAGGTCTACAGAGCTTGCGTCCTGAGTACACTTCTGTACTGCAGCGAGTCATGGACTCTTCGCTCACAACAGGAGAGGAAACTGAACGCTTTCCACATGCGCTGCCTCCGATGCATCCTCAGCATCACCTGGCAGGACAAAGTTCCAAACAACACAGTCCTGGAATGAGCTGGAATCCCTAGCATATATGCACTGCTGAAACAGAGACGCCTGCGTTGGCTCGGTCATGTTGTGAGAATGGATGATGGCTGGATCCCAAAGGATCTCCTCTATGGAGAACTCGTGCAAGGAAAGCGCCCTACAGGTAGACCACAGCTGCGATACAAGGATATCTGCAAGAGGGATCTGAAGGCCTTAGGAGTGGACCTCAACAGATGGGAAACCCTGGCCTCTGAGCGGCCTGCTTGGAGGCAGCCTGTGCAGCATGGCCTTTCTCAGTTTGAAGAGACACTTGGCCAACAACAGACTGAGGCAAAGAGGCAAAGAAGAAAGGCCCATAGCCAGGGAGACAGACCAGGGACAGACTGCACTTGCTCCCAGTGTGGAAGGGATTGTCACTCCCGAATCAGCCTTTTCAGCCACACTAGACGCTGTTCCAGAACCACCATTCAGAGCGCGATACCATAGTCTTTCGAGACTGAAGGTTGCCAACTAAAGCCCTTCTAGAACCAACACAAGATGAGAAAAGGTTCAGAAGACAGTCCAAAGAAAAGGATCTTTTACAAGGTGATGGTTGAAACTATCTGTACAATGAAATGCTGAAACCTATTAGCTCTGGGGCCACTTTTGGAGGTGGGTTGGAGTCTCCCATCAGGTAGAGGTGGTTGTGGAAGAAGAGAAGGAGAAATTTTTGGGAGAGAAGGTACGGATGATGACTATTGATTGTATTTTATATTCCACAGCACCACCATATAGGAGAGAAGACCCAGGATCAGATTAAAGTCCAGTGAAGCCAAGCTTGTAATTGCGGCCATAGGAAGAGAGCATGCAGCCATTGGTAACCAAATTGCTGAATTCGATTTCAAGAACATTAAACAGATACTGTAGAGCGGTAATTCCTGTTCTGAGGAGTTCTCACTGACAAACAGCCAGTGAATTGGGACACGTGCAGGAAAGAAAAGTGTGTGTGGGGGGGCTGGATGAACCCAATTGGACTTCATTGGGCACCAACTCTCCTCTGTCTTGCCCCCTGGTCTCTCTCAGGCAGTGATGAAAGATGCCCTGCTGAGATCTGAGTTTGCACCCACCATCCTGGCTGCAAGGATCATCACATGTGAGCAGAGGTGAAATATCTCTTTTAAAGAGGCTGAGGAGCAGTTCGTTATGTATAGCTTCATACGTGGCATTTCAATCAAAATTATCCCTATGGCAGCTTATAATAATATAAAGCAAACCAGGAGCCTCTTAGTTCTCTGACCAGTGACAGATGCCAGAGGTTGTGGTTCTGCTGCGTTCCCCTTGCCAGTCACTGGGCAAATTGGAAGTTAGAACAGAGTTCTTTTCAGGTAGAGGGGATGAGTTACCTGCAGCTGGAACTTTTGGCCATGGGGCGGGGGGCAGCTGACCTCCCCTATACCATGATGTTCATCCTGCGGGGTCTGAGTATAGCCTCTCAGGGGTCCTTAGTCCCTAGTGAATATCTCTTCACAGGAATTTAGGCATTATCAGGATGGAGTAAAGGATGAACCAGCATATAGGAATGTTTCATTGTGCAGCCTAGCAAAAGATCAGTTCAAGCTATGGGAAAAGGCACTGAGGAAGCTAGCACCCTATCAGAAAGGATGGGCTGTCTCCATGCCCAGGCCTCTACACAGGCAGTTTAGTAAGTAAGGGCCCAATCCTATCCAACTTTCCAGCACAAATGCAACCGTGGCACCAATGTGTGCACTGCATTCTGAGGTGGGGGGACAGTCATGGAAGCTTCCTCAAGGGAGGGAATGTTTGTTCCCTTACTCCAGAGCTGCATTGTGGCTTCACTGGTACTGGAAAGTTGGATAGGTTGGGGCCATAATAATAACAATGAAAAGAGCTGGGAAATGTTGACTTTGAGAGGGCAAGAGAAGAGCATTTAATTGCCCCCATTCCTGAGTGTCTAAAAATCCAACTTCGTTTCTTTTTCACCTGTACCAGGGAATCCTCTGTAATCGAAGAAACTTCACTGCTGATCTAACCACTTCTCAGTGTTTGGAGCTTAAAGGTTTGTACCAGAGAGCCTTCCTGCAGGTGGGGTTTCACAATCCCCTGCCACTGCTGGATAAACTAAGCACAGTGGTCCTCAAACTTTTAGCACCGGGACCCACTTTTTAGAAAGAGAATCTGTTGGGACCTACCAGAAGTGATGTCATGACCGGAAGTGACATCATCAAGCAGGAAAATTTTTAGCCATCTTAGAACCCAATCCTATCCAATTTTCCAGTGCCAGTGTAGCCATGCCAATGGGGTGTGCATTGCATCCTGTGGTGGGAAGGCAGTCACAGAGGCCTCCTCAAGGTATGGGAACATTTGTTCCCTTACCTTGGGGCTGCATAGCAGCTACACTGGTGCTGGAAAGTTGGATAGGATTGGGCATTTAGGCTGCAATCCTACCTACACTTACCCAGGAGTATGTCCCATTGACTACCATTGTTAAAAACATATACAGAGTAACTTGCTAAAAATACAGGTCCGTAATGTTTCCCCAAATGTAGTTACATACCATGGTAGCATCAAGTCTAATATGTTAAAAATAAAATATTGAAATGAATGGGGACCCAGCTGAAATTATTATTATTATTATTATTATTAACAACAGTATTTATATACCGCTTTTCAACTAAAAGTTCACAAAGCGGTTTACAGAGAAAAATCAAATAACTAATGGCTCCTTGCCCCAAAAGGGCTCACAATCTAAAAAGATGCAAAAAGAACACCAGCAGACAGCCACTGGAAAAGACACTGCTGGGGTGAGGTGGGCCAGTTACTCTCCCCCTGCTAAAAAGAGGAGCACCCACTTGAAAAAATGCCTCTTACCCAATTGGCTCACGACCCACCTAGTGGATCCTGACCCACAGTTTGAGAAACACTAAACTAGCACCTGGCTCACTGTTCCTCCTCACACAAATGTCCTCTTTTCCCTTCCTTCCAGCCTTCCCTCGAATGGGAACAGAGCTTGCACTCCTCTGATTGATTCTAAGGATGCTCCTTCCCATCCTCTCCAGACCTGATGGTGACTTTAACCAGGACATCTCTCATCAGCACTGCAAAAAACACTCTGGCTGACCAGGGGGCATTGTGTGCTCCAGACAGAGAAGGAAGAGACTAAGAAAAGTGGCAGGATGATAGCTTCCCTTTTGGGACATTCAGCATTCTACAGGACCCAATGACAGAACACCTTGTGGGAACTGACAAGGTAAGCGCACAGAGGAGAAGGCGTAGCAAATGTGCCTTCCATTTCAAGCAGGGATGGAGAAAGCCTCCCCAGGGACTATTCCCCTTCAGCTGCATGTGGAAATGGAAATCTATGGACATGGGTTATTAAGGTATTCAAAGAGAAGGGTTCAACCTCACCTTCTGGTCCTTCTGATCTTGTGTGGGACTGTGGAGAGGGCTGGCCACTTTTTAGCCCTTACTTACCACTGTTATCTGTATAGTAACTGGGTGCTCTATGCATGCTATTTACCCATTGAAGTCAATAGAAGCTTTTTTTTTCTAGGACAAGGAACATGCATAGGGAGGCCCTGATAGAAACTGCAACAGAAGTTAGGCTTAAAACTTCCCTTGCCTTTCACTGCAACCCTTCTCTGGATTGTCCTCAGGCCACATGGTATTTAGCCATTTTGGTTGGTTGGCAACCTTCAGTCTCGAAAGACTATGGTATAAGCCAACAGCACCCGGTATTGCCAAGCGGTCTCCCATCCAAGTACTAACAAGGCCTGACCCTGCTTAGCTTCCAAGATCAGATGAGATCATTTAGCCATGTGGATACCAATATGTAGGGGCCAATAAAATGATCAAAGTCATGCCTGCTTGGGTCCAGGTAGCAATGTCCTGTCTCCCAAAATCCCAACGGTGCCATAGAACAAATATGGCTCATTCTGAGAAGAATTCACAGCCAGAAGGCAAGTACAGAAGTAGACATTATCATTTGTTCTGGGAACCCCAGCACACAACCCTGACCCATCAAACTCAGCCTCCTCCACTTCTCTGGTGACCCCCCCCCCAGTTCCTTTTCTAAATTAAAGTTTAGAAAAGCATAAGTAATTATTCTCTTCAATTCTCTTCTCCCCAGATGACATTATGTAAAAAGACATTGATGAAAAAGAAGAAGGAGATATGAGCCAACATCCGGAAGCTGACTGCCATACCTCAGATCTTCCAGCTGGAGTAATATGAAGACTTTAAGTCTACCATCTAGCAAGTAGGCAATTAGGATTTCCTTAAATCAGGGAAAAATTGGGAGTTCCCACAGCCTAGACTTGGCAAGCTCAGACTCTGTTCTTCCTCTGTCCAAGAAACCAATTCTCCCCATAAGGAAAAAAAACAAAACTATACATTGAATGAACTGGAGGACAACTGAAAAAATAGGGAGAAATTCAGAAAGAGGTAGAAAAAGTAAAACAGAATACAGTGACAGAGAGAAAAGGGGAAATGGGGAGAAAAACACACAGGGCTTTGGAAATAAAAACAGAAGAAAGAGAGAAAGAAAGAGGCCATGTCAAAACTTGCAAGAGAGAAAGGAAGAAAAAATTAATTCAAGTGAGTTAGAAGGTAGGAAATTAAGGCCTTGATCATATGAAAAATGGGTAAGAATGCTGCTCTTCTGCTTAATGCCTGATGAAAGGCACCCTGCTGGCCCCTATGGGGCTGCAAGGCTGTGGTAGAAAGATTTCAATTAAATTAGTGAAATAGTTCACTAAATAAACACATAATAAGGAGGAATAAAGGGAGGCAGATACAGTGGCAATCTGTGGCCAACTTGAACATGTGAGAAAGAATAAAAGAGAGGGAGGTGGTGGGAAGTTGAAACAGGACTGAAGAAGGAAAGGGGGGAAAGAGCTAAGCAGTGGGGAGCAGAAGCAAAATTGAAGAAGGGACAAAAGGAGAAATGAGAGAGAAGTAAGTGGTAGCCAAATGGAGCCTGCTAATTTTGTAAAAAAGGAGGACAAGACAAAGGGGAGCAAACAGGTGGGAAAGGAAAAAAGAATAAGATCCAGGTGAGCAGTGGCCAAGTAGAGCCTAATAAAGTAAGAAAGAAAAGAAGGAATAAGAGAGAGCTAAGCATGGACGTATGATGCATATAATGCAAGAAGGAATAAAGTACAGCTCAGAGGAGCTAATGGACCCTGAAAACATAGGGGTAAAGGGAGGAAAGGAGAGAGCTCAGTGGTAAGGAAAAAAGAGTAACATAGATATAGCCATAGCTGTATGACTGTCAGAGCCTGATAATGCAAGAAAGACAAACAAATAGAGACTAAGCAAGGCCACATTGAATGAGCCTGCTCATGTAGAAAGAAAAGGTGGAATAAGGAAGCAGTCAATGGGAAGGGGGAACAAAGAATAATTCACAGGTCAGGAATGGCCAAACAGAGCTTCATAATTGAAAAAAGAAATGAAGGAACAAAAGAGACCTCATTGTGTCCACACTGAGCTTGATAATGTAGAGCAAAAAGGCAGAAGAACTCAATGATGGAAGAGAAAAATGAAATAAGATCTGGGTAAGTGGTGGTCAGTTTTGTCCTGGTAATGTCAGAATGAAAGGAAGAAATAAAAGAGCTTAGTGTGCCCAAACTGAGCCTGTGGGAAAGAAACAAGGAACGAGGAAGAGCTCAGTGGGAAAGGAGTAAGAAGTGGCCAAAATGAGACAGATAATGCAAGATAGAAAAGAAAGAAAAAGAGAGAACCAGGAGCGGTCTAACAGAGCTTAATGATGTAAAAAAGTGCTAAATAGGCCCCATTAGCCTAATATAAGAAACAATAAAGGAATAGAAGGGAGCTCAGTGTGGATAAAATGGAACCTGATAATGTAGGGAAAAATGGATCAATATTGGAAAGCTCTATAGGAAATAAAAGAAGAAAACTGGAGGCACAACTGGTGGTAATGGGTGGTAACACGAGCCTGGTAAATGTAAGGGGAAAAGAAAGCCATAAAATAAAGCAGAGGGCTGACACATTCTGCTTGAGAAAGGAAGTAAGGAACAGAAGAGGGCAAAGTGTGATCCGAGCCTGAGAGTGTAAGGAAAAAGCTGGAATAAGGAAATGCTTATTAGGGCGCAATCCTAACCCCTTAGGTCAGTGCTTTCCAGCACTGAATAAGGGCAATGCAGCTCTGAGGTCAGGGAACAAACATTCCCTTACTTTGAGGAGGCCTCTGTGAGTGACACCCAACTGCAGGATGCAGCACATGTCCCATTGGCACCGCTATACCAGTGCTGGAAAGGCTGACATAAGGGGTTAGGATTGCGCCCTTAGAAAGTTAAAAAAAAAAAAAAAAAAGGAGTAACACAATCATATGCACTGAACAAATATAGCCTGATAATGTAAGATAGAAAAGATTGAATACAAGTAGTGGCCAAATTGAGCCTGATAAGGTACCAGAAAGGAACCTTATCAGGAAGGAACACTAAAGAGACACAGGTACGTCTTAGCAGAATAGAGCCTGATAATACAAAAGAGTAAAAAATAGTTAAGTGCAGTGATGTAGACCTCCTGATTTTAGAAATGGGCTATGTCAGAATGCCAATGCAAGGGAGGGCACCAGGATGCAGGTCTCTTGTTATCTGGTGTGCCCCCTGGGGCATTTGGTGGGCCGCTGTGAGATACAGGAAGCTGGATTGGATGGGCCTGTGGCCTGATCCAGCGGGGCTGTTCTTCTGTAGATCTGGATAACATGGGGAAAATATGGGGAAAGGAAATAAGGGCTAAGAGAGAGTAAGTGGTGGCCCAGTAACCCTGACAATTAAGAAAGAAAAAGCAGAATGAAAGGGACCCACATGTGGCCAAGTAGAGCTTGAGATGGTAAAAAGAAGGAATAAGAGTGAGGTCGCTGTGGCCAGCTTGATAATGTTGGCAAATAAAGGAAGAATAATGCAGAGCTCAGTGGGGAAGGAAAACAAGGCATAAGATACAGGTAAGTGGTGGCCAAACAGAGCCTGATAAGTGTTAGAAAGAAATTAAGGAATTAAAGCGAGATAAGTGGTAGCCACACTGAACCATGCAGACTAGGAGGAAAAAATATGGGACAAGCCAGTATTGGCAATTAATAAAAAGGAATAAGACAAAGATAAGTGGTGGCAAAATGAGCCTGATAATGTAATCCAGAAAAGGGAGAATAAAAGAGAGCTGTGTTAGACCAACTTGAGCATGATAACCTAGGGCAGAGGTTCATAAACTAAGAGCGGTGGCTCCCTGGGAAGCCATGGAAACTTGCAAAGAGAGCAACTGAAGACCTATGAAAAACCTGAAACCAACTGGGAAGAAGCAGGTTCCTTTGGTATTGGGGTTGCTGTCCCAGGGATCAGAACTTGGGCCCACTGACACAGGCCCCTTTCCTCAAGTGTGCCAGGCTTCATACCACCCCCAGGGCAAGGGCTGGTCACTGTCCCTTCCCTGACACTAGGCCAGGTACCGGCTCCTGACTCTGCCAGTGATTGCTGCAGGAGCGATCCACATCTCCAGTACTGGACCACGGTGGGGAAACAGAATCTCAAATCAGCTAACCAACCCACTTCCACTGTCACTGCAAGAAAAGAAAGCCCGATAGTTTCTGAGCACTCTTAGAGTACTTAGTCCCACAAAACCAATGAGTGGGGAAAACTAATGAAATTAATTGACTTCAACATTCCTGGGGCTCTAACAGCTATCCTCGTCTCATATAATCTCACCAACCAATTCTGGAGCTCTCAACACACTACCAAAGCCAGGACCCTCTGACCAATCTCTCAAATCATGCTGCTATGAAAGCAATGTAGGAGCATTAATATGTTGGCACTCTGACCTGCAACTCGTAGAGGTAGTGCCCCCTTCCTGGGAAGGATCTGGTGGCATTTGGGCCAGGGCTGCTGTCCCAGGGACCTGGACTTCCCTCTGGACTCTGGCGCAGCCCCGTCTCCTCCTGTACACCGGGATTCCTTCCTTTCCCATGTCCAGGGCAGATCCCTCACCCTTCCCTGGTCACCGAACCTGCTCTTGGAAAGTCCTGAAGCTCTGTAACCAGTTCTTCCTCTCAGTTTGGCCCCTTGACCCTGATTGAGGCTACCGACAGGGTACAAACACGTACCCACCCATCTGATTACAATCTCTATCGCTCCTATATCCCAGGGAAATGTGGCAGGATAAATAATGTGTTCTATGATTGTGAAATAATAATATATGAACCCTGTGAAATGATTTCCCTTGTTCCCCATATAGGCAATGCCCCCTCCTGGGAAGAACCTGATTGCATGGGGTTTGGGTCTCACTCCCAGGAACAAACAATTGGCTCTGGCTTTTAGTGCAAACCCACTTCCTAATTTGGGCTAGGCCGCTTTCCTCCTCCTGGACTAGGACTGTTCACTCCCCATATGCTGACCAGTTCACTCTGCTTGCTCTAGGTCTGTTCTGGAGCTCCGTCCTCAGTCCTCCTTTCAAATCAGCCACCTATCCCTTTTCCAATATAGGTGCCAGATGAAAAAGCCCCATAGTTTCTCACCGTACCCTCAGTCCTAAGCCCCACAAAGACTTGAATTGGGAGAACTAATAAGTTGGAAGTTCCTAGCAGGGGTAGTAACGCCTCAAGGGAAGAACCTGGTTGCGTTGGGGTGGGGGCTGCTGTCCCAGGGACCTGGACTTGCCTCTGGGCTCTGGTACAGCCCCCTCTCCGACTGTGCGCTGGGATTCCAACCTTTGCCTTGCCTTGTCCACGACAGATGGCTCTGCCTTCCTATGCCCTGGTCACTGAACCGGCTCTTGGACAGACCTGGAGCTCTATATTGTTCATTCTCTCAATTTGACCACCTGAACCTTTAGGAGGCTATCAACAAGCTACCAAAACCCACTTACCCATTTCAAATCTCTATCAATTCTATGTATGCCCCAGGAAACCAATGGCAGGATAAATCATGTGTTCTATTATGGTAAAATAATAATATATTAATTCCGTGAAATGATTTCACTAGTTCCCAATATTGACAGCGCCCCCTCCTGGGGAAAAACACTCGGCTCTGGCCTTTAATGCAAACCCACTTCTTAATTTGGGCTTGGCCATTATACTCCCCCTGGACTGGGACTCTTCACCCCCCATATGCTGACCTGTTTGCTGTGCTTGTTCCAGGCCAGTTCTGGAGCTCATTCCTCATAACCCTTGCAAATCAGCCTCTTAGCCCTTTTTCAGAGTTGGTGCCAGATGGCAAATCCACATAGTTCCTGACCGCTCCCCCAGCCCCACAAAAGACATGGGTCGGGAGAACCAATGTGCTGGAAAGCTCTCCTGCTCCTCGCAGTGGCTGTAACCCCTCAAGGAAAGGACCTGGTCGCCTTGGGGTCCGGGCTGCTGTCCCAGGAACCTGGCATGGCCTCTGGGCTCTGGCGCAGCCCCCTCTCCTGCTGTGCACCGGGATTCCTTCCTTCCCCTTGACCAGGACAGATGGCTTCACCTTCCTGGGCCCTGGTCACTGAACCGGCTCTTGGACAGTCCTGCAGCTCTATAACCGGTGCCTCCTCTCCATTGGACCGCCTGACCCTTTCTGAGGCTATCAACAAGCTACCAAAACCCAGCTACCCGTTTCGCGTCTTTCTCACTTCTGTGTATGCCCCAGGAAACCAATGGCAGAATAAATCCTGTGTTATATTATGGTGAAATATTAATATAGTGATCATGTGAAATGATTTCTCTTGTTCCCGATATTGGCAGCTTCCCCTCCTGTGGAATAACCTGATTGCATTGGGGTCCGGGTCCCACTCCCTGGAGCAAACACTTTGCTCTATCCTTTAATAAAAACCCACTTCTTATTTAGGGCTTGGCCATTATATCCCCTTTGGACTGGGACTTTTCACCCCCCCATATGCTTAGAATAAGAGAAATCACTTCACATGATTACTATATTATTATTTCACCATATTATAACACCTGATTTATCCTGCCATTGGTTTCCTGGGGCTTACATAAAAGTGAGCACGATGTGAAATGGGCAGGTGGGTTTTGGTAGGTTTTGATTGCATCAGAAGGGGTCAGGCAGTCAAATGGAGAGGACGAACCGGTTATAGAGCTCCAGGACTGTCCAAGAGCAGGTACAGTGACCAGGGTCCAGGAAGGCTAAGCCATCTGTCCTGGCCAAGGGTAAGGAACAAATCCCGGCGCACAGCAGGAGAGGGGGCTGCGCCAGAGCCCAGACGCAAGTCCAGCTCCCTGGGTCAGCAGCCCCGACCCCAATGCGACCAGGTCCTTCCATTGATGGGTTCCTGCCACTGCGAGGAACAGGAGACCTTTCCAACACATTAGTTCTCCCTGCCTGTGGGCTTAGCCATCTGGCACCAAGAGAAAAAGGGCTAGGAGGCTGATTTCCAAGGAAGATTGAGGAATGAGCTCCAGAACTGACCGAGAACAAGCACAGCGAACAGACGTGCAGTTCCATGTGCAACGTTCAACGTACATGGAAAAACTACCTAGTTTCAGACCATTCCCTCAGTCCTCAGCCCCACAAAAGTCCTGGGTTGGGAGAACTAAAGTGTTGGAAAGCTCCCCTGTTCCTCGCAGAGGCAGTAGCCCCTCCAGGGAAGGACCTGGTTGCGTTGGGGTCGGGGCTGCTGTCCCAGGGACATGGAATTGCCTCTGGGCTCTGGCACAGCGCCCTCCCCACCTGTGCGCTGAGATTCCTTCCTTCCCCTTGGCCAAGACAGAGGGCTTAACCTTCCTGGGCCCTGGTCACTGAACCGGCTCTTGGACAGACCTGGAGCATATAGTTATAGAAACCGGTGCTGCCTCCTCTCCATTTGACCGCCTGACCCTTTCTGAGGCTATCAACAAGCTACCAAAACCCAGCTACCCGTTTTGCATCTTTCCCACTTCTATGTATGCCCCAGGAAGCCATTGGCAGAATAAATCATGTGCTACATGAAGGTGAAATAATAATATATCAAAAATGAGAAATGATCTCTCTTGTTCCCGATATTGACAAAGCCCCCTCCTGGGGAAAAACAGATTGCATTGGGGAACGGGTCCCACTCCCTGGAACAAACACTCGGCTCTGGCCTTTAATGCAAACCCACTTCTTAATTTGGGCTTGGCCATTATACTCCCCCTGGACTGGGACTCATCACCCCCCATATGCTGACCTGCTTGCCGTGCTTGCTCCAGGCCAGTTCTGGAGCTCATTCCTCATAACCCTTGCAAATCAGCCTCTTAGCCCTTTTTCAGAGTTGGTGCCAGATGGCAAATCCACATAGTTCCTGACCACTCCCCAAGCCCCACAAAAGACATGGGTCGGGAGAACCAATGTGCTGGAAAGCTCTCCTGCTCCTCGCAGTGACTGTAACCCCTCAAGGAAAGGACCTGGTCGCCTTGGGGTCCGGGCTGCTGTCCCAGGAACCTGGCATGGCCTCTGGGCTCTGGCGCAGCCCCCTCTCCTGCTGTGCACCGGGATTCCTTCCTTCCCCTTGACCAGGACAGATGGCTTCACCTTCCTGGGCCCTGGTCACTGAACCGGCTCTTGGACAGTCCTGCAGCTCTATAACCGGTGCCTCCTCTCCATTGGACCGCCTGACCCTTTCTGAGGCTATCAACAAGCTACCAAAACCCAGCTACCCGTTTCGCATCTTTCTCACTTCTGTGTATGCCCCTGGAAACCAATGGCAGAATAAATCCTGTGTTATATTATGGTGAAATATTAATATAGTGATCATGTGAAATGATTTCTCTTGTTCCCGATATTGGCAGCTTCCCCTCCTGTGGAATAACCTGATTGCATTGGGGTCCGAGTCCCACTCCCTGGAGCAAACACTTTGCTCTATCCTTTAATAAAAACCCACTTCTTATTTAGGGCTTGGCCATTATATCCCCTTTGGACTGGGACTTTTCACCCCCCCCATATGCTTAGAATAAGAGAAATCACTTCACATGATTACTATATTATTATTTCACCATATTATAACACCTGATTTATCCTGCCATTGGTTTCCTGGGGCTTACATAAAAGTGAGCACGATGTGAAATGGGCAGGTGGGTTTTGGTAGGTTTTGATTGCATCAGAAGGGGTCAGGCGGTCAAATGGAGAGGACGAACCGGTTATAGAGCTCCAGGACTGTCCAAGAGCAGGTACAGTGACCAGGGTCCAGGAAGGCTAAGCCATCTGTCCTGGCCAAGGGTAAGGAACAAATCCCGGCGCACAGCAGGAGAGGGGGCTGCGCCAGAGCCCAGACGCAAGTCCAGCTCCCTGGGTCAGCAGCCCCGACCCCAATGCGACCAGGTCCTTCCATTGATGGGTTCCTGCCACTGCGAGGAACAGGAGACCTTTCCAACACATTAGTTCTCCCTGCCCGTGGGCTTAGCCATCTGGCACCAAGAGAAAAAGGGCTAGGAGGCTGATTTCCAAGGAAGATTGAGGAATGAGCTCCAGAACTGACCGAGAACAAGCACAGCGAACAGACGTGCAGTTCCATGTGCAACGTTCAACGTACATGGAAAAACTACCTAGTTTCAGACCATTCCCTCAGTCCTCAGCCCCATAAAAGTCCTGGGTTGGGAGAACTAAAGTGTTGGAAAGCTCCCCTGTTCCTCGCAGAGGCAGTAGCCCCTCCAGGGAAGGACCTGGTTGCGTTGGGGTCGGGGCTGCTGTCCCAGGGACATGGAATTGCCTCTGGGCTCTGGCACAGCGCCCTCCCCACCTGTGCGCTGAGATTCCTTCCTTCCCCTTGGCCAAGACAGAGGGCTTAACCTTCCTGGGCCCTGGTCACTGAACCGGCTCTTGGACAGACCTGGAGCATATAGTTATAGAAACCGGTGCTGCCTCCTCTCCATTTGACCGCCTGACCCTTTCTGAGGCTATCAACAAGCTACCAAAACCCAGCTACCCGTTTTGCATCTTTCCCACTTCTATGTATGCCCCAGGAAGCCATTGGCAGAATAAATCATGTGCTACATGAAGGTGAAATAATAATATATCAAAAATGAGAAATGATCTCTCTTGTTCCCGATATTGACAAAGCCCCCTCCTGGGGAAAAACAGATTGCATTGGGGAACGGGTCCCACTCCCTGGAACAAACACTCGGCTCTGGCCTTTAATGCAAACCCACTTCTTAATTTGGGCTTGGCCATTATACTCCCCCTGGACTGGGACTCATCACCCCCCATATGCTGACCTGCTTGCCGTGCTTGCTCCAGGCCAGTTCTGGAGCTCATTCCTCATAACCCTTGCAAATCAGCCTCTTAGCACTTTTTCAGAGTTGGTGCCAGATGGCAAATCCACATAGTTCCTGACCACTCCCCAAGCCCCACAAAAGACATGGGTCGGGAGAACCAATGTGCTGGAAAGCTCTCCTGCTCCTCGCAGTGACTGTAACCCCTCAAGGAAAGGACCTGGTCGCCTTGGGGTCCGGGCTGCTGTCCCAGGAACCTGGCATGGCCTCTGGGCTCTGGCGCAGCCCCCTCTCCTGCTGTGCACCGGGATTCCTTCCTTCCCCTTGACCAGGACAGATGGCTTCACCTTCCTGGGCCCTGGTCACTGAACCGGCTCTTGGACAGTCCTGCAGCTCTATAACCGGTGCCTCCTCTCCATTGGACCGCCTGACCCTTTCTGAGGCTATCAACAAGCTACCAAAACCCAGCTACCCGTTTCGCGTCTTTCTCACTTCTGTGTATGCCCCAGGAAACCAATGGCAGAATAAATCCTGTGTTATATTGTGGTGAAATATTAATATAGTGATCATGTGAAATGATTTCTCTTGTTCCCGATATTGGCTGCTTCCCCTCCTGTGGAATAACCTGATTGCATTGGGGTCCGGGTCCCACTCCCTGGAGCAAACACTTTGCTCTATCCTTTAATAAAAACCCACTTCTTATTTAGGGCTTGGCCATTATATCCCCTTTGGACTGGGACTTTTCACCCCCCCCCCCATATGCTTAGAATAAGAGAAATCACTTCACATGATTACTATATTATTATTTCACCATATTATAACACCTGATTTATCCTGCCATTGGTTTCCTGGGGCTTACATAAAAGTGAGCACGATGTGAAATGGGCAGGTGGGTTTTGGTAGGTTTTGATTGCATCAGAAGGGGTCAGGCGGTCAAATGGAGAGGACGAACCGGTTATAGAGCTCCAGGACTGTCCAAGAGCAGGTACAGTGACCAGGGTCCAGGAAGGCTAAGCCATCTGTCCTGGCCAAGGGTAAGGAACAAATCCCGGCGCACAGCAGGAGAGGGGGCTGCGCCAGAGCCCAGACGCAAGTCCAGCTCCCTGGGTCAGCAGCCCCGACCCCAATGCGACCAGGTCCTTCCATTGATGGGTTCCTGCCACTGCGAGGAACAGGAGACCTTTCCAACACATTAGTTCTCCCTGCCTGTGGGCTTAGCCATCTGGCACCAAGAGAAAAAGGGCTAGGAGGCTGATTTCCAAGGAAGATTGAGGAATGAGCTCCAGAACTGACCGAGAACAAGCACAGCGAACAGACGTGCAGTTCCATGTGCAACGTTCAACGTACATGGAAAAACTACCTAGTTTCAGACCATTCCCTCAGTCCTCAGCCCCATAAAAGTCCTGGGTTGGGAGAACTAAAGTGTTGGAAAGCTCCCCTGTTCCTCGCAGAGGCAGTAGCCCCTCCAGGGAAGGACCTGGTTGCGTTGGGGTCGGGGCTGCTGTCCCAGGGACATGGAATTGCCTCTGGGCTCTGGCACAGCGCCCTCCCCACCTGTGCGCTGAGATTCCTTCCTTCCCCTTGGCCAAGACAGAGGGCTTAACCTTCCTGGGCCCTGGTCACTGAACCGGCTCTTGGACAGACCTGGAGCATATAGTTATAGAAACCGGTGCTGCCTCCTCTCCATTTGACCGCCTGACCCTTTCTGAGGCTATCAACAAGCTACCAAAACCCAGCTACCCGTTTTGCATCTTTCCCACTTCTATGTATGCCCCAGGAAGCCATTGGCAGAATAAATCATGTGCTACATGAAGGTGAAATAATAATATATCAAAAATGAGAAATGATCTCTCTTGTTCCCGATATTGACAAAGCCCCCTCCTGGGGAAAAACAGATTGCATTGGGGAACGGGTCCCACTCCCTGGAACAAACACTCGGCTCTGGCCTTTAATGCAAACCCACTTCTTAATTTGGGCTTGGCCATTATACTCCCCCTGGACTGGGACTCATCACCCCCCATATGCTGACCTGCTTGCCGTGCTTGCTCCAGGCCAGTTCTGGAGCTCATTCCTCATAACCCTTGCAAATCAGCCTCTTAGCACTTTTTCAGAGTTGGTGCCAGATGGCAAATCCACATAGTTCCTGACCACTCCCCAAGCCCCACAAAAGACATGGGTCGGGAGAACCAATGTGCTGGAAAGCTCTCCTGCTCCTCGCAGTGACTGTAACCCCTCAAGGAAAGGACCTGGTCGCCTTGGGGTCCGGGCTGCTGTCCCAGGAACCTGGCATGGCCTCTGGGCTCTGGCGCAGCCCCCTCTCCTGCTGTGCACCGGGATTCCTTCCTTCCCCTTGACCAGGACAGATGGCTTCACCTTCCTGGGCCCTGGTCACTGAACCGGCTCTTGGACAGTCCTGCAGCTCTATAACCGGTGCCTCCTCTCCATTGGACCGCCTGACCCTTTCTGAGGCTATCAACAAGCTACCAAAACCCAGCTACCCGTTTCACGTCTTTCTCACTTCTGTGTATGCCCCAGGAAACCAATGGCAGAATAAATCCTGTGTTATATTGTGGTGAAATATTAATATAGTGATCATGTGAAATGATTTCTCTTGTTCCCGATATTGGCAGCTTCCCCTCCTGTGGAATAACCTGATTGCATTGGGGTCCGGGTCCCACTCCCTGGAGCAAACACTTTGCTCTATCCTTTAATAAAAACCCACTTCTTATTTTGGGCTTGGCCATTATATCCCCTTTGGACTGGGACTTTTCACCCCCCCCCATATGCTTAGAATAAGAGAAATCACTTCACATGATCACTATATTATTATTTCACCAGATTATAACACCTGGTTTATCCTGCCATTGGTTTCCTGGGGCTTCCATAAAAGTGAGCACGATGTGAAACGGGCAGGTGGGTTTGGTAGGTTTTTGATTGCCTCAGAAAGGGTCAGGCGGTCAAATGGAGAGGACGAACCAGTTATAGAGCTGCAGGAATGTCCAAGAGCCGGTTCAGTGACCAGGGCCCAGGAAGGTTAAGCCATCTGTCCTGGCCAAGGGTAAGGAACAGATCCCGGTGCGCAGCAGGAGAGGGGGCTGCGCCAGAGCCCAGACACAAGTCCAGCTCCCTGGGACAGCAGCCCCAACCCCAACGCGACCAGGTCCTTCCCTTGACGGGTTCCTGCCACTGCGAGGAACAGGAGACCTTTCCAACACCTTCGTTCTCCCTGCCCATGTCTTCCCATGCCTCCATGGCAGTTGCTGGAGGTCAGGAACTGTGGGGCTTTGTCATCTGGCACCAACTCAGAGAAACGGAACACAGGCTGAGTTCAGTGGGTAGAAAAGGAGGAGGAGACAGGTAAGTAGTGCACAAATACAGTCTGAAAATGTAAGAAAGAATGCAATAGCAGTAAGTGTGGCCTCATTGAGCCTGATAACCAAAAACAAAGAGGAGGATTAGGAGAGAGCTTGGTGGTAAAAAAAGGAATAAGACACAGGTAAGTGTTGGCCCAACTGAGCCTGATTATGTCTGAAGGAAGAAAAGAGAGCGAATTGTGGCCAAATCCAGCCTGGTAATTTAAGAAAGGAAAGGAGGAGTACAGGAGAGGCAAGAGATGGCCAATTTTAATCAGGTAAAGTAAGAAAAAAGAGAAGGAGAACAGCATCTCTCAGTGGGGAAGAAGAAAAGGGAGAGTTAAGTGGTGACCAAATAGAGTCTCATAGTGCAAGGAGATGGAATAAAAGAGACGCAAGTGTGAAGAAATGGAAACTCATAAAACATGGAACGAGGGAGAGCTCAGTAGGAAAAAAAATAAATAAGACCCAGGTAAGTGTTGGCCTAATAATTGAGCCTGATAAGGTAAGAAAGAAAAGGAGGAATAAGAGAGCTAAGTGTGGCAAATTTGAGCCTGATAACATGGGGAGGGAAGTTGGAATAAGGAAAGGGGAAAAGGGGATTGAGACACAGGTAAGTAGTGGCCCAATCAAACCTGGCAATGAAAGATTGAAGACAAGGAATAAAAGGGAGTGAACTGGTGGGAAAGGGGGGAAAGGGAATAAAGGAGAGATAACTAGTGTCCAAATAGAGACTGATAATGTAAAGAGAAGGAAGAAAAAAGAGCTCAGTGTGGCCACTTTGACCCTTTCCTCACCTCATGAGGAAGCTGCTTGAACCATTCACTAATGAGGCTATACTGTATCTCCAAAACTAGAGGTGATCGGGCAAAACAGATGCCATTTTTGGAATTGGCACCCCAAATTCATATCAAACCACCATACATTTTGGGAAAAACTTTTCTGGCCCTCAATTTTGTAGGCCTGTTTAATGAGAGACAGAAAAGAAGAAAGAAAATAGAGCCAAGATGTACCAGATTGAGCCTGATACTTTAAGAAAGAAAATGCTGAAAGAAGATAGCTCTGTGTGGCCAAGTTAAGCTCATCTCAATGTGAAGCGAGGAGGAGGAATAAAAGCGAATGACAGTGGTGAATTTAGGGAGGAGGTTGGAGAGAGTGGAGAAAGGGAATAAAAAAGCCAAGCAGTAGAAAAGTGTGATCATGAAAGCAAGAATGAATAAGAGAGAAATGGAAAGGAAAGGGGGAAAAAAACTGAGGGGGGTGGTCAGAAACTGTGTATGGGAGGATGAGAGCTGAATTGGAAGGAAGGAAAGAAAGGGTATTGGGGAAACTGAGGCAGAAGTCAGAAGAAAGATTAAAACATTCACATCTGAGATTACAGAGGCAGTGATAGGAGAGTGAGATGGGGAGAAAAAGAAAATGAGAACACCTTTTTGTGCAGAGAAACTTTTAACACAACTTCAAGATTTTCAATTCTTTCCAAACAAAAAAGTAAGGTGGAAAAGAGAATAAGCAGTGCAAGAATTAGAGCATTGTGAAAACTACTATCATGTCCCATTTCCATTCTTCCTCTATCTTCCTATAGTAATATTGTGGAGACAGAGGTACACTCTTGTTTTCATGGGGTCCTTGCCTTCCCAATTGTGGGAAGGAGTTTGTGTTTATTTAGACATTGGCACTTTTCTTGGACAGAGGCAAACACAGCCAGGCCTGCAAGCCCTACTGATTGGGCCTTTCGTGCCCTTTGCCTGCAATACAATATTCTTATAGGGTGATACCATTGCTCCAGCTGGAAGACATCAAGGATGGCAGTCTGAGCAATCTCTGGCTGCTTCCACCCTAACTTCTTTCTTGCAAAGCTTTTTCCATGCACAGCAGACGAGAGAGGAAAAATTTACAGCAGGTCTATGTGACCAGCATCCATATAGTTACATTGACTCCTCTGATTCGATTCAAGAAAGGCATGGAGGGATTATAGAAATCCGGTCATTCCCATTTGATCAGGAATGGCTTCAACGCATATTTGAACAGACACTTTCAACAGTGTACTCCTCCAGAGCCTTTATTCCTGCAAGGACAACAGTTTTCACATCACACAATCTCAAATTGGCCTTCTATCAAAGTTAGCAACAGTGCTGTTGGATAAAAATAGACAAACATACTCTGGTTTAAAATGGAAACTCCTGTATTAAATCTTAATAAAAAGTGATTATTTTTTACATTGCTTGTTGTCTTATTAGATTGTTCCTACCTTTCCATCACAGAACACTAACTTCTCCAGTACAATGGATCACTCAAAAGAGAAAAGATGGTCTCATCTGGCATGTTCTGTTCCATTCAACATCTCTGCCCAGGCACACAAGCAGTTGTCATAAGAACTAACTTACCCCTGATGCAGAGAAGAGAGCAAGCAGGAGAGAACTTGCTTTACTTGGAAGATGTGATTGACTCTTCCTATCTTTGCCCATGGGGCTATTAATCCCACAATGCTCTGGGAATAGAGGTCAATGGAGTTAAGATCCACAGCAAACTATAGTCAAGTCTGCTTTCTGCCTGAAAGATGATTATTGAAAGAAAGGATTTGTGAAGTCTGGGGTACACATTTCCATGAGGAGTTTTATCAGAGTGTACAAAGTTTCTTTTGGGTCCCTTCCCAAAGGGGAAGCAGGTGAAACAGAACCGGGGGGGGGGACGGGACGACGACAGGTGACAACAGCTAGAATAGTCTTTGGAGTCCAGGTCTACCTGCTCCCACAGCATGTCCAGCTGTGCCCTATATATGCTCAGGAACAGTTCTGAGCATCAACCCAATGCTCTGCATATTTGAGCTGCAATGTTTCTCTCTCTTCCAGATGCTATCTCAGAGATATAAACTGTATGCCTCTGACTGCCCCTTCTGGTATTTCTCTTTCATGGCACCCACAACCCATCTTGCTGAAAGAAAGCACTTGATAGTTTTCATTCCCAGAATTAATCAGCTTATTAAAGAGAAAATTCTCCATGAAAAGTCATTGTTATGTAGTTCAAAGCTATAAAAATGCCAATGGCAGTTAAAACAGCAAAAATAATGTGCCCGGTTTGCACGTTCCATTAGTTCTCTCACAGGCGGCATCCACTGCAGGGCTGATACGGACATGCATAAAAGTGGGGAACGACAGCAGAACCAGTGACTTTTACAGTGTCCAAAGTTCAATTCATGAGCCTTGACTGTGGCGGGATGCCTAAGTTCCTGATTCATAAATAAAACTCCCAGGCGTGGATGACTCCATAAAAGCAGCTGATTTTGCCTTGGGTCATCCAGTTTCATGAATTGGGTGCTTTTCCCCACATCAAGTACGGCAACACCTCTCCTGATGCAGAGGAATCCGTTCCAGAAAGTTAAGCACTGTACAAGACAGTGCTGTAGAACACATTGTTAATTTGTGAGGCAGGAAACAAGAGCTGATTAGCCCAGCATGCACTTCTCCCATTGGCTGGAATAGCAGTCAATCATTCTAGGACAGTGGCTCCCAAATTGTTTAGCACCAGGACCCACTTTTTTAAACGGCACTCTATCAGGACCCACCTAGGTTTACCAGACTTTTAAAAAAGGAGATCTAAAAAGAAATACTGTAATATTTTATTTATTTAGAAATAAGAATAACCAGAAAAAAGAACCTGAAACATTTAACTCCCTATATTTACACAGGCTTGCAAAGAGCTCTTTGTTGGGGTAATTAGCAGCTACAGTATCTGGTTTTTGAATAGCTTCAGGACTTGAGGCAATTAGTTATCTGACCTTTCCATCACCCTTTGGCAACCCACCACAAATCAGGTCACAGCCCACCTGTGAGTTCTAGAACCCACTGTTCTAGTACAAAGAGAGCTGTAATGAATCAGCATTAAGGTAATACTGTACATCGCTAAACACTAGGTAGCGGAAAAGTGCTGGGGTGGGGAAGAAAGTAGTAGGTAAGTGGAAGATTTACTCCTCTCTCTCTCTCTCTGTGAGAGATACTGACTTTGAGAAACATCAGTCTCTCAAATGACAGAATATTTCATTTTGTCCAAAATGTGTGTGAGTGTGAGGAAAATAAATGTCCAACACCCCACTTCTCATTCTCTCCTTCATGAGTTCCAGCAATATGTGAAGGGGAGCATATTTGTACTAGCCAGTCCCCACTGCCCATCAACATGTAATTAGTACTTCCACACTCTATTCTCACACATTGGGTCCAATCCTATTCAGCCTTCCAGCACTGATGCAGCTGCAGTGCACTCCCAAGGTAATGGAACAAACTTACAAAATTTTCTTATCTTGAGGAGACCTTGGTGACTCACACACACACACCCCACAGGATGCAGTGCGTGCCCCATTGGCATGGCTGCATTGGCACTAGAAAGTTGGGTAGGATTGAGTTCACTGAGTGGAAGTTAGAAATGAACCCTACCCATGTACTGCCAGTTTGCAGGTTAGGAAACCCATGTGTGAAGAGCTGTACACACATAGTATCCATGCTTATATTCCACCCACTGTATGGAGGCAGAGCTGGGGTCCAGAGGCCACACACACATCAGGAATGGAACTAGCCAGCGCAATCCCACTTCCGTCCCCTGACTGATCACACAGAGGTGAGTATGACATAAGAGCAAGGTGACCAGATCCAATGGAGGACACAGTGTCCATACCTTTAACCATTGCATAGAAGAGGGAATTTTGGCAGGTGCTGCTTTTTAAACCCTTCCATGTTAGCTACACCTGCCAAAATTCTCTTTTTTATGCAATAGTTAAAGGCAGTGGTGGGATTCAAATAAATTAACAAAAGTTCTATGTCCTAAGGAGCAATTATTATTATTAACAGTATTTATATACCGCTTTTCAACTAAAAGTTCACAAAGCGGTTTACAGAGAAAAATCAAATAACTAAATGGCTCCCTGTCCCAAAAGGGTTCACAATCTAAAAAGATGCCAAGGAATACCAGCAGATAGCCACTAGAACAGACAGTGCTGGGGTGAGGTGGGCCAGTTACTCTCCCCCTGCTAAAAGAGGAGCACCCACTTGAAAAAGTGCCTCTTACCCAATTAGCAGGGTTATGAGCAATGAGCAACTCAGCTTCAATTGTCTGCCTCAAAGGAAGTTGAAAGACTACGGCTGCACTCCTATACTGTACAGTACACACTTTCCTGAGAGTAAGTCCCATTGAACATAATGGGACTTACTTCTGAGTAGACAGTCATAGGATTGCACTGTAACTTAACACGCACCCAATGTCTAAATCCAAATTGCAAAGCTGCAATTCTGTCTGTATGTCTGTCTGTATGTAGTCATACTTACAGGCCTCTGGCCACTAGTTTCCAAGGAGGATAAACATGCGGCTGAAATGCACACTTCAAATGGACATTTTTTTTCTTGAATTCTCAAGGCAGTTGTATAATGAAATCAGGAAGGCACCAAGAAGAGGAGGTGGGAACTGCCAGGGCTCCAGGTTACCAACCTCTGGAGACACCACAGCAACATAGCACCTTCACATCTGCACAAACTGGGCTTTGAGCTGGGCCACCTTCCTTCTGAGTGGGAACTTGGTGATTTTTAGCAGAGCAGTCAATCCTCTCAAGGATCTGGTTCACTTTTAGTGGTGAACATCTGGTCAGCAAAAGAGCACTGAGCACATAGTCTGACACCTCATCATCAACCAAAAGCAACAACAGCATAGTAACATCTTTACATCTCCCCTTCTTTTTTGTTCTATTACACATTCCTCAGCATCTGCCTCTCGCCCGCTGTACCATTTTGCATGGCCCACCTCTGGGAAGTACAACTGAAGTAACTGGAATGACTTTATCACCAGTTATTTCCATACTAAGAGGCCAGACATGATGCAACAAACAATGGTAAGCGGCTCGGGCTACAATCCTATCCACTTTTTCCTGGTAGTAAGTCCATTGACTATAATGGAACTTACTTCTGAGTAGACATGCATAGGATTGGGCTCCCAGGGGTAGATGGGAGGGCTTTTTTGAGTGCAAGAAAAGCAGAACTGAGCCTCCTACCACTGTTTGTTGCATCTTATTGCTGGCCTCACTGCCAGGCAGTGGAGGTCTGGGGGGGGGGTCCTGCCATAAGTACCACTGGTGGTATGAGTACTACTGGTTGAGAAATGCTGCTCTATTACTTTTACCACCCAGCCCAAAAAGAATTCCAGTGAAACTCTAAAGCTTCCCCCTCCAACTTCCAACTCTGCAATCCAATGTACGTCTACTCAGAAGCCCAACAAGTTCAAGGGGAGTTGCTGACTTCTAGGGTTTGAGAGCAAATGGCAGCCTTGAAGGACAGTTTCACTAATGAGCAAAAAAGTACTATGAGGGGACTGTTCTTTTAGGTTGCTTTCCAACAGGCAACAGCAGATACCCATCACTTTGGTCTACTCTAGTGGTGAGTCCTCCCACAAGTTTGAGGGCTGCTACTCACCAGGGAGTGCAAAGCAGGGGCCTGCAGTGGGTGGGGAGGCAGGTGAGTAGAACTTCCTCACCACAGTCCTTTGAAAGTGTTGCAGCTGTGTAGGTGCCCAAGCACCCACAACCCAGCCTAAAAATGAAAATTAACAGCACATGTAACAAGCCTTGCAGGTTTTGAGGTTCACCCTGATCACAAGTTCTTCCCAGTGCTTCTCCAGTTCTTCTTCATTAGGTGATAAGACCTAAACCCAATTTGCAAACTTGTTCAAAAAATCTTCATTTCTAGTCAGCCTGCCATTTCACTTGGGGGGGGGGGATAACCTAAAGGAACTTTTCTGCTAGAGAAGGAGCAATGCTAACTCTACATCCTCAGCATGCTTACCTGGGAATAGCAGCCCAATCCTATGCAAGCCTACACAGGAGTAAATTACATTATATAGTCAATTGGCTTGCTTCCCAGGTGTGAGTAGGATTGCAGCCTAAGGGCTATCCAACTTTCCAGAGCCAATGCAGCCACATTGCAGTACCGAGGTAAGGGAACAAACATTCCCTTGTCACAAGGAGACCTCCAGGACTTGGTGCTGGAAAGTTACAGTTAAGAGGACTTAGGTCCCAATCCTATCCAATTTTCCAGTGCCAGTGCAGCTGTACCAATAGGGCATGCACTGCATCCTGTGGTGGGGGGCAGGGAACATTTGTTCCCTTACCTCAGGGCTGCATTGTGACTGCACAGGTGCTAGAAGAAAGCCTCACTGAGCACAATAGGACTTACTTCTGAGTAGACATGCATAGGATTGTGCCCTAAGGCTGCAATCCTACTTCCACTTTCCTGGGAATAAGCCCCATTGGCTATAATGAGATTTACTTCTGAGTAGATATGCATAGGATTCTGCTCAAAGGCTGCAATCCTATCCACACTTTCCTGGGAGTAAGACCATTGAACACAATAGGACTTATTTCTGAGAAGACCTGCATAGGATTGTGCCCTTAATGAAGCAATGTTTTGTGCCACATTCCTGCCTTTTTTTAACCTGAGGAATTTCAGCTGTGGGAGCTTCACCTCTATGTATCTGATAGTGTATTATACAATCATTGTGTAACAACAGGTTGTATATTGCAATGAAAAGATCCAGGCACAAAACTGCATTCCCAAACCCCAAGGATGAAAACCAACCCCATGGTGCTGTCCTGTGCTTGTGGGAAGTAAGGGCACAATCCCTATGCCTGTCTACTCAGAAGTAAGTCCCATTATAGTTAACAGAGCTTACTGCAGCATGAGAGCCCAAGCCTATGTATGTCTACTCATTATAGAGTCTCATTATAGCCAAAGGGTCTTACACACAGGAAAGTGTGGCTAGGAGTGCATCCTTTGAGCACAATCTTATGCATGTCTACTCAGGAGTAAGTCATTATAGCCAAAGGGGCTTACTCCCAGGAAAGTGTGGATAGATCCCAGCCTCAGTGACTAGGATGAGATGCTTCCTTCTTCACCTTCTGATTGACAGTGTCTACTCAGAGGTAAGTCCCACTGTATTCAATGGGGCTTACTCCCAGGAAAGTGTGGCAAACTCAGAGAGGAGTTTCCTCGGGTTCCTTCCTTCGCCTTCTGATTGACAGTGGCTGCAATTCTAACCACACTTTCCTGAGAGTAAGCCCCATTGAACAAAATAGGAGTTACTTCTGAGTAGACCTGGTTAGGCTTGTGCTCAGTGCCTACCCAGAGGGTATAGTTCCATTGTGTTCAATGGGGAGGGGAGGTGTGGGGCGGGCAGCTGGGCTGCTTCTCTTGCCCTCATTAGCGAGGCTGCATGGGCAGGAGAGGACGGGGGTTTGGGCGGGAGCTGCTCCGGCGCCCTCCTCTTCCCCCCACTGGGAGAGCTGAGCCCAAGAAGCCTCCAGGTGCAGGAGCAGTCTACTCACCAGTGGGCCAGCTTGGCCGGGGAGGGGAGGCGTGGGGCGGGCAGCTGGGCTGCTTCTCTCCCACTGTCACCGAGGCTGCATGTGCGGGCGTGCTGGCCGTTCGCGCCCTCTCCTACATTCTTCGGCACAGTCGCAGGAGGCGTCAGAGCTGCACACGTGCAGACTCCAGTTGGCTGCGTCTGGCTCGCCCCTTCAGTCCCGGCAGCCTTGGCACCCGCTGGGAGCGACCCCTTCCCCCCCACGGCTTGGTCCTGACATTTCAAGGCCGAGCTCCCCGGCCAGCAAACGGTTCTTAGAACCAACAACTGGATTAGGTAGGGGTTCTATAGAACCGGTGAGAACCGGCTGAATCCCACCACTGGTCGTGACCCACCAGCTCGTGTAACACTTCCCCATCCATTTAGGAGCCGGGGAAGTGGAGGGAGGCACTAAGGGGGGTTGAGGAGGGTGCTTTGCACTTACTTTTTACAATGTAGATCTGCAGCAGGCTGCAGGAGGTTGCAAGGAGCCCTGCACAGCCCTGGCAAGCGGGCGCAAAGCACTTCTGTGTCCACTCACATGCTGTCACTTCTCCCACAGAAGTCTCAAGCTGACAGCAGTGGGTTCTGGCAAACCTCTCCAAACTGGGTGACTGGTCAACAAAATGGCAAAGGACGTTCATTGTGAGTACATAAAGTGACTCGTATTGGAGCAAGACATCCAAACGCCACAGTGCACTGATGGGTCCAAAATGGTGATGACTATGGAAGAAGAATAATTGGGGTCACAGTGGATATCTCAGTGACCATTTTGATCATGTATGAGGGATGCGGGAAGAAGGCACATTCCATGCTAGGAATTACTTTAGAAAAAAAAAATTGAAAACAAAACTGCCAGTATTGCAATACCTTTTGTACAAATTATGGTGTGGTCACATTTGGGAAAAATGTGTACTATTATGTTACCACATCTCAAAAAGGATAACTGTAGACTTGAGGAAGAAGCAGGAAAAGACAAATAAAATAATCAAGGGCTGGAGCATCTTGCTTCTGAGGAAATTAAAGTCTTTAGGATCTCTTAATTGAGAGAGAGCGAGAGCTGCATGTAGGGGGAACATGAGTGAGGTCTTTAAAACTATACTAACTGTCAAGGAAGAAGATGGGACTCCCCAAGGGACTGCAGGTTGACCCAGGGAAGTAGGGCCTAGTGGTTAGCAGGCTCATTCCCTTCCTGTTCCCTTCTTTTCTATTTTGAACAGGCAGCAGAATAGGGTAAAAACTTAGTAGAATATATCTGCTGCCACCAGCCCAATCAGACTAGGTGAAGGGCACCTGACCAATACCCCCCTCCCAGGAGAATACTGAACCTTGGCGATTCTTATCACAATCACTCTCACAGCAGTGCCTGCAGAATGAGGGAATGTGACAATCCACTCTATTTTTCCCATATCCAGGGACAAGGAAGACCATGATCAAAATATAACCAGCTTTATTAAAAGATTAAATAAGAGAAGTAAATAAAATTGAAAAAGAACAGGGTGACTACATAAAAATGTGTGATACAAAACATTAATGGAAGGCTACTGCTAATGGCCAGCAGGAGCAGCTCTGGATTCTATTCTGCTTGACTCATTCAGGAATGTTTTCTAACCCACAGGGAAAACAAAATTGAAATAAATCAGAGCCTAATAGATCTCTGCTAGAATGTGTCCCAATCCCAATTGCTTAACTCCCAGACCACTTTCTCTTGCTGCCCCATGAGTGAGTACTTTTCTCCAAGACCCACAGAGGCAACAGGAATCAAGACCATCCCATTCCAGGTGGGCTTGCAATTTTAACATTTGGCTATCATGATGTCACTGGTTCACATGATTAGTCAAAAGGGTTTACCTAGATAACAGTACGTCCTCCCTTGAGTCAGATGGGAATGTGAGCCAATTAAGAGGCACATCCAGTCCCTGACAGGAACGTAACCCAAATGGAAGGGACAGAGCTTTTTGCGCTTACAAAACAAAGGGCCAAAAGCTACCTGCGCTGCTCCCAGAATAGGAGAAAACAGACCAAAGGGCACAGGAAAGATGGGAGGACCCCACATTTTAGTGTGTTGTCAACTGTCCTGACGATTTGTATTAAAGGTCAGTATACAAGGCAATGAAAATAACAGATAAAACAATAAAAAGACAAGGAACAAAATTGGTATTTGCTGCTACCAAAAGTGGTGATAGTTAGCAGTTTGATGGATTTAAAAGGAGAGGAGACAATTTCTGGAAAGGTGGCCTATCAATGGCTATTAATCAAGACTGCCAAGTGGAACCTTTCGGTTCAGAAGCCAACTGAATGCCACTTGCTGTTGTCTTGATACCTTCTGGGCTCCAGAGAAGCCTTTGACTAGTCACTGTGCAAAACATGGTGCTAGTCTAATGGACCGACCATGCTGGGATTTAGCAGTGGTTGTCATGGTAGTGTGATGGTCTTCTTGTGACATCGCACTCTGACATCATAGTCCCTTGGTTCAACTGTCAGTTGGTCACAACATTGCTCTCACCAGACAAGAAAGACCAGACCAGACAAACCAGTAAGTCTTTCTTGGTTTACCTTCATTTTCATTTTTCATTTCTACTATTGTAAAGAGATTGAGAGGGGAAGAGGGAGGCATGAAGGGAACATTAGACATCTTATTGGTTATTGTTGCATAGTAGTAATGATGGTCCTAATGATCAGAAGGACATCTTGGCAGGGATCACATTGTTTACTTCTATCAATACTGATTGAAATATAATAACATTCAGTGCCAAAGATAGCCAGAGATTGGAGGTAAATTGATGGTAGGAAGTTAAGGCCTCAATCATATAAAGAATGTGTTGCTACTCCTTTGCTTAATGTCTGCTGAAATGCACCCTGCTGGCTGCTATGAGGCTGCAAGACTGTGCCAGAAATATTTCAACTAAACACATAAGAAGAAGAAATAAAGGGAGGAGGATGGTACGAAATTGAAACATGACTGCTACAGAGGCAATCTGTGGCCAATTTGAACCAGAACATGTGAGAAAGAATAAAAGAGAGGTATGAATGAGCCTGAGCCTGATAATGTAGGGCAAAAAGCTGGAAGAGCTCATTGATGGGAAGAATAAAACGGAATAAGATATGGGTAGGTAGTGGTGAATTTTGGCCTGGTAATGTAAGAATGAAAGGAAGGAATAAAAGAGAGCTTAATATGCTCGAAGCAAACCTGATAATGCAGGAATGAAACAAGGTCCAGGCAGATGAAGGGTTCAAATGTAACCAGCTGTATTAAAACATTAAATAAGAGGAGTAAACAAAAAGAACAAGGTAACTAGATAAAAATGTGCAATAAAAATGTGCAGAAGGAGCTGTGGCTACTATTCTGCTTGCCTCATTTAGGAAAATTTTGTAAACCAGTGGAAAAACGGAACTGAAATGAATCAGAACCTGACAGATCTCTTCTACACTGCTAGCCCCTGTCCTAATTACCTGGAAGATGGAACTTCCAGACCACTTTCTCTTGCTGCCTGTGAGTGGGTACTTCTCTCCGAGACCCACAGTTTGGGTTCTCAGGAAACTGGCATGAAGACCACTCAGTTCCTGGTGGGCTTGCAAGTTTTAAGATTTGGCTATGATGATGTCACTGGTTTACCTGATTAGTGGAAAGATACCTGTCTGTTCCCCTTTGGAGTCGGACAGATTGAAATGTGAGCCAATTAGCAGGTATATCCCAGTCCCTGGCAGGATCTCTGGTTCCAACGGAAGAGAAAGAGCTTATGGTGCTTATAAAAGAAAGAGCCAAAAGCTACCTGTAATGCTCCAGCTGCTGGATGCACGGGAGCTCCTGGTGAGTCCAATTTGCCCAAAATATGAGAAAACAGACCCAAAGGCACAGAAAAGATGTGGGGATCCCAGTAAAAATACCTGGATTCAGCACACATGCTATGGAGAAAGTGGCTGGAGTTTTCCTCCATCTCCCATAATTCCAGGTGACACAATGAAGTTGATTCAGAAGAGAGGAGTTAATCACACAACATATAATGTCTTTTTGGCACCAGCAAAGATTTCATTATGCTCCCAAATGTCTTGTTGGGACAAGAATTTAACATTCAGTATCTTGTTTCTTTAGTGTGTTGCCAACTGTCCTTATAACAATTAAGACAAAGACAAGGAACAAAATTAACTTCTGGAATGTGCTGCTACAAAAAGTGGCAGTGGCTACCAGTTTGATGTCTTTAAACGAGAGGAGACAATTTCGTGGAGAGGTGGCCTAATCAAGACTGCCAAGTGAACCTCTTGGTTCAGAGGCCCTGAATGCCACTTGCTGTTCTCTTGATACCTTGCTTCTGGGCTCCACAGAAGCCTTTAAACTAGTCGTTGTGCAAAACAGGGTGGTAGCTTATGGACCCACTATGCTGGGATTTTACAGGGGTTGTCATGGTAGTGTGATGGCCTACTTGTGACATCAA